>NC_069499.1:129900087-129952587 GCF_027579735.1 Bombina bombina | reverse complement strand
CGCAGATCCTTTGACAATTATTTTGCTTTCCCCATGACTCAGAATCCAGAAACGTCAGTGCAGCACTGGATGAAAGATGCAAGGGTCTGTCAGAAGTTCAGAAACTCATTGACCTTTATACACACACACTAATTACAAGCAAACAGATCACAGGTGAGGATGGTTACCTTTAATAGCCATTCAAACCTCTTTGTGTCAAATTGTGTGCATGTTATCAGGCCAAAATCACCAGGGTATGTAAACTTTTGATCAGGGTCATTTGGGTAGTTTTTGTTGTCATTATGACATAAAAAGAGTAAACACCGTTGATTAATAATAAATGGCTTCAGCCAAACACTAACCATGAGTGAAAGAAAAGTTTTTGGGTTATCATTCATATTCTCTGAAAAATGGCCAAGAAATCATAAATTCTGCCAGGGTATGTAAACTTATGAGCACAACTGTATATATATATATATATATATATATATATATATATATATATATATATATATATATATATATATATATATATATATATATATATATATATATATATAATATAGCCAGGATGTGCACTCTCACCTTCCTTCATCTGTCAGGGTGCTAGTGATATACATAATAGCAGAAATAAAAACTTGCACTCACTCGGTATTTAAAAAATCAGATTTACTGTGACAAGTGTAAGGTTTCAGGAATTTTACATCCCCTTCCTCAGACACAAGTGATACAAAAACAATGCCTTTATGGCCAAACATAGTATAATCCCCCCGCCCAATTAGACAATGAGCTGTTTGAATGAAATATTACATTTGAGCTGAATGTTAAATATGTTAAATATAAAATATTTGTTGCCATATTTTGATACTAAATTTGATCATCTGATCTAAAATAAAAGATACAGTAGATTCTTTTATTCAAGTAACTTTTGAATTTAAATAAAAAGGAAACAAATGTAAAAAAAAATGAATAACAAAGTAAACGGTAGAATAATTCAATTTCTTTAGAATTAGAAACATGTAGAAAAATTCAAATGATCAAAATATATGCCCATTTCTTATATTAAAAGTATTACATATGAAAGTCCTCCTTCAGCTTTAAAAAGTGACAGTCTACTCCAGAATTTTTATTGCTTAAAAAGATAGATAATCCCTTTATTACCCATTCCCCACTTTTGCATAACCAAAACGGTTATATTAAAGGGACAGTCTAGGCCAAAATAATCTTTCATGATTCAGATAGAGCATGTCATTTTAAACAATTTTCCAATTTACTTTTATCACCAATTTTGCTTTGTTCTCTTGGTATTCTTAGTTGAAAGCTTAACCTAGGAGGTTCATATGCTAATTTCTTAGACCTTGAAGACCACCTCTTTTCAGGGTGTTAGTTCACGTATTTCATATAGATAACACTGTGCTCGTGCACGAGACGTTATCTGGGAGTAGGCACTGATTGGCTAGACTGCAAGTCTGTCAAAAGAACTGAAAAAAGGGGCAGTTTGCAGAGGCTTAGATACAAGATAATCACAGAGGTTAATAGTATATTATTATAAATGTATAAGTTATGCAAAACTGGGAAATGGGTAATAAAGGGATTATCTATCTTTTAAAACAATAAAAATTCTGGTGTAGACTGTCACTTTAATATACTTTTTACCTCTGTATCTAAGCGTCTGCAGACTGCCCCCTTTTTTCAGACTTGCATTTTAGCCAGTCAGTGCTGACAAATAACATTATGCTCCCTTCTGTGTAGTTATTTATCTATATGGCACACACGAACTGGCGCTGTCTAACTGTGAAAAACTGTCAAAGTTCACTGAGATAAAAGGTGGCCTTTAATGGCTTAGAAATCAGTTTATGAGCCTACCTAGGTTTAGCTTTCAAAATAGAATACCAAGAGAACAAAGCAAATTTGATGATAAAAGAATATTGGAAAGTTTTTAAAATGACATGCCCTATCTGAATTATGACACTTTAAAGGGACAGGAAACCCCAAAATGTTCTTTCATGATTCAGATAGAACATACAATTTCAAAAACTTTCCAATTTACTTCTATTATCAAATTTACCTATTTCTCTTATTCATTGCTGAATGAACTTCATTGCAATACTGACAGCTAGCTTAACACATCTAGCCAATGAAAAGGGACAATCAGCAGCTAGCTCCCACTAGTGTAGGATATGTGCATATTTTTTTTTTCAACAAGGGATACCAAGAAAACAAAGCACATTTGAATTGTAGAAGTGAATTTAAAAGTGTCTTAAAATGACCTGCTCTTTTTGAATCATTAAAGTTTAATTTTGACTTTCCTAGCCCTTTTATTTTGACTAGTCTGTCCCTTTATTTACTTTAATAATGTTTTATAAATTTGAGAGAGGTTTACAAAACCCTTTTTTGGTTTGTTTATGTATCTGAGTTTTGTTTGTTTTTACCATGAATTGTGTACTCCTACTCATGTTCAACTTTTTTAATCCAGAAGGGTATATTTAAAGGGACACTGAACCCAATATTTTTTTCCTTTTGCGATTCAGATAGAGCATGCAATTTTAAGCAACTTTCTAATTTACTTCTATTATCATTTTTTCTTCGTTCTCTTGCTATCTTTATTTGAAAAAGAAGGCATCTAAGCTAAGGAGCCAGCAAATGTTTGGTTCAGCGCCATGGACAGCACTTGTTTATTGGTGCTGTCCAATCAGCAAGGACAACCCAGTTTGCTCACCAAAAATGGGCCGGCATCTAAACTTACATTCTTGCTTTTCAAATAAACATACCAAGAGAATAAAGAAAATTTGATAATAGGAGTAAATTAGAAAATTGCTTAAAATTGCATGCTTTATCTTAATCACGAAAGAAAATTTTTGGGTTCAGTGTCCCTTTAAGGAGCATTCTAGTCAAACTTCAAATTCACATCAGTGCTATTCAATTTTCGTATAATACATATTTAGAAAGGTGATTCCGTAAGGCATGTGAACCCCCCTTTTATAAAAGTGCTCAAAGAGACAGTGGTAAAATAAATAAGAAATGTGTCAATATATAAATTGACATCCCCAATGAACATTTAACTGACTGGGTCTGATGTGGGCATATAACCAACACTGACTGCAGGTAATGCCAAAAACAGAATTTATGCTTACCTGATAAATTTCTTTCTCCAACGGTGTGTCCGGTCCACGGCGTCATCCTTACTTGTGGGTATATTCTCTTCCGCAACAGGAAATGGCAAAGAGCACAGCAAAAGCTGCCCATATAGCCCTTCCTCAGGCTCCGCCACCCAGTCATTTGACCGACGGTTAGGAGAAAAAAAAGGAGAAACTATAGGGTGCCGTGGTGACTGTAGTGTATAGAGAAAGAAATTTTTCAAACCTGATTAAAAACCCAGGGCGGGCCGTGGACCGGACACACCGTTGGAGAAAGAAATTTATCAGGTAAGCATAAATTCTGTTTTCTCCAACATTGGTGTGTCCGGTCCACGGCGTCATCCTTACTTGTGGGAACCAATACCAAAGCTTTAGGACATGGATGAAGGGAGGGAGCAAATCAGGTTACCTAAACAGAAGGCACCACGGCTTGCAAAACCTTTCTCCCAAAAATAGCCTCTGAAGAAGCATAAGTATCAAATTTGGAAAATTTGGCAAAAGTGTGCAGAGAAGACCAAGTCGCTGCCTTACATATCTGATCAACAGAAGCCTCGTTCTTGAAGGCCCATGTGGAAGCCACAGCCCTAGTGGAGTGAGCTGTGATTCGTTCAGGAGGCTGACGTCCGGCAGTCTCATAAGCCAATCGGATAATGCTTTTCAGCCAGAAAGAAAGAGAGGTAGCAGTAGCTTTTTGTCCTCTCCTCTTACCAGAGTAAACGACAAACAAAGATGAGGTTTGTCTAAAATCCTTTGTTGCTTTTAAATAGAACTTTAAAGCACGGACCACATCTAAATTGTGTAACAAACGTTCCTTCTTTGAAACTGGATTCGGACACAGAGAAGGAACAACTATTTCCTGGTTAATATTCTTGTTGGAAACAACTTTTGGAAGAAAACCAGGCTTGGTACGCAAAACGACCTTATCTGAATGGAACACCAGATAGGGTGGATCACACTGCAAAGCAGATAATTCAGAAACTCTTCTAGCAGAAGAAATAGCAACCAAAAACAGAACTTTCCAAGATAGTAACTTGATATCTATGGAATGTAAAGTTTCAAACGGAACCCCTTGAAGAACTGAAAGAACTAAATTTAGACTCCAAGGAGGAGTTATGGGTCTGTAAACAGGCTTGATTCTGACCAAAGCCTGTACAAAAGCTTGTACATCTGGCACAGCTGCCAGGCGTTTGTGTAACAAATCTGTCCTTTTAGAGAACTCGCTGACAACCCTTTATCCAAACCCTCTTGGAGAAAGGAAAGAATGTTAGGAATTTTAATTTTACTCCAGGAGAATCCCTTGGATTCACACCAACAGATATATTTTTTCCATATTTTATGGTAAATCTTTCTAGTCACAGGTTTTCTGGCTTGGACCAGAGTATCTATCACTGAATTTGAAAACCCACGCTTGGATAAAATCAAGCGTTCACTTTCCAAGCAGTCAGCTGCAGAGAAACTAGATTTGGATGTTCGAATGGACCTTGTACTAGAAGATCCTGTCTCAAAGGTAGCTTCCATGGTGGAGCCGATGACATATTCACCAGGTCTGCATACCAAGTCCTGCGTGGCCACGCAGGAGCTATCAGAATCACCGAGGCCTTCTCCTGTTTGATCCTGGCTACGAGCCTGGGAAGGAGAGGAAACGGTGGAAACACATAAGCTAGGTTGAACGACCAAGGTGCCACTAATGCATCCACTAGAGTCGCCTTGGGATCCCTGGATCTGGACCCGTAGCAAGGAACCTTGAAGTTCTGATGAGACGCCATCAGATCCATGTCTGGAATGCCCCATAATTGAGTTAACTGGGCAAAGACCTCCGGGTGGAGCTCCTACTCCCCCGGATGGAAAGTCTGACGACTCAAATAATCCGCCTCCCAGTTGTCTACTCCTGGGATGTGAATTGCAGATAGGTGGCAGGAGTGATCCTCCGCCCATTTGATGATCTTGGATACCTCTCTCATCGCCAAGGAACTCTTTGTTCCTCCCTGATGGTTGATGTAAGCTACAGTCGTCATGTTGACCGACTGGAATCTTATGAATCCGGCCTTCGCTAGTTGAGGCCAAGCCCGGAGCGCATTGAATATCGCTCTCAGTTCCAGGATGTTTATAGGGAGAAGGGACTCTTCCCGAGACCATAGACCCTGAGCTTTCAGGGAGTCCCAGACCGCGCCCCAGCCTAATAGACTGGCGTCGGTCGTGACAATGACCCACTCTGGTCTGTGGAAACTCATTCCCTGAGACAGGTGATCCTGAGTCAACCACCAACGGAGTGAGTCTCTGGTTACCTGGTCTACTTGAATCTGGGGAGACAAGTCTGCATAGTCCCCATTCCACTGATTGAGCATGCACAGTTGTAATCTTCTTAGATGAATTCGAGCAAAAAGAACTATGTCCATTGCTGCAACCATCAATCCTACTACTTCCATGCACTGAGCTATGGAAGGCTGCAGAATAGAGTGAAGAACTTGACAAGCGTTTAGAAGCTTTGACTTTCTGACCTCTGTCAGGAAGATCTTCATTTCTAAAGAATCTATTATTGTTCCCAAAAAGGGAACTCTTGTTGACGGAGACAGGGAACTCTTTTCTACGTTCACCTTCCACCCGTGAGATCTGAGAAAGGCTAGAACAATATCTGTATGAGCCTTTGCCTTGGAAAGAGACGACGCTTGAATTAGAATGTCCTCTAGATAAGGTGCCACTGCAATGCCCCTCTGTCTTAGAACCGCTAGGAGGGACCCTAGCACCTTTGTGAAAATTCTGGGAGCAGTGGCTAAACCAAACGGAAGAGCCACGAGCTGGTAATGTTTGTCCAGAAAGGCGAACCTTAGGAACTGATGATGATGATTGTGGATAGGAATATGTAGGTACGCATCCTTTAAATCCATGGTAGTCATATATTGACCCTCCTGGATTGTAGGTAAAATTGTTCGAATGGTTTCCATTTTGAACGATGGAACTCTGAGGAATTTGTTTAGAATTTTTAAATCCAGAATTGGTCTGAAAGTTCCCTCTTTTTTGGGAACTACAAACAGGTTTGAGTAAAACCCCTGACCTTGTTCCGCTGTTGGAACTGGGTGTATCACTCCCATCTTTAACAGGTCTCCTACGCAATGTAAGAATGCCTGTCTCTTTATCTGGTCTGAAGATAAGCGAGACATGTGGAACCTTCCCCTTGGAGGAAGTTCCTTGAATTCTAGAAGATAACCCTGAGAGACTATTTCTAGTGCCCAGGGATCCGGAACATCTCTTGCCCAAGCCTGAGCAAAGAGAGAGAGTCTGCCCCCTACTAGATCCGGTCCCGGATCGGGGGCTACCCCTTCATGCTGTCTTGGTAGCAGCAGCAGGCTTCTTGGCCTGTTTACCCTTGTTCCAGCCTTGCATTGGTTTCCAAGCTGGCTTAGCCTGGGAAGCGTTACCCTCTTGTCCAGAGGCTGCAGAGTTAGGAGACGGTCCGTTCCTGAAGTTACGAAAGGAATGAAAATTGGACTTATTCTTAGCCTTAAAAGGCCTATCCTGTGGGAGGGCATGGCCCTTTCCCCCAGTGATGTCTGAAATAATCTCCTTCAATTCTGGCCCAAAAAGGGTCTTACCTTTGAAAGGAATATTAAGCAATTTTGTCTTGGAAGATACATCCGCCGACCAAGACTTTAGCCAGAGCGCTCTGCGCGCCACAATTGCAAAACCTGAATTTTTTGCCGCTAACCTCGCCAATTGCAAAGCGGCATCTAAAATAAAGGAATTAGCTAACTTAAGTGCGTGAATTCTGTCCATGACTTCCTCATATGGAGTCTCCTTATTGAGCGACTTTTCTAGTTCATCGAACCAAAAACACGCCGCCGTAGTGACAGGAATAATGCACAAAATTGGTTGGAGGAGGAAACCTTGCTGAACAAAAATCTTTTTAAGCAAACCCTCCAATTTTTTATCCATAGGATCTTTGAAAGCAAAATTGTCCTCAATGGGAATAGTCGTGCGTTTGGCTAGCATAGAAACTGCCCCCTCAACCTTAGGGACTGTTTGCCATGCGTCCTTCCTTGGGTCGACCATGGGGAACATTTTCTTAAATATAGGAGGTGGGACAAAAGGTATGCCTGGTTTCTCCCACTCCTTAGTCACTATGTCCGCCACCCTTTTAGGTATCGGAAAGGCATCAGGGTGCACCAGGACCTCTAGGAATTTGTCCATTTTGCACAATTTTTCTGGAATGACCAAAGAGTCACAATCATCCAGCGTAGTTAGTACCTCCTTAAGTAAGGCACGGAGATGCTCTAACTTAAATTTAAATGTCACAACATCAGGTTCTGCCTGTTGAGAAATTCTTCCTGAATCAGAAATTTCTCCCTCCGACAAACCCTCCCTCACTGCCAATTCTGACTGGTGTGAGGGTATGACAGATAAATTATCGTCAGCGCACTCTTGCTCTACTGTATTTAAAACTGAGCAATCACGCTTTCTTTGAAATGCTGGCATTTTGGATAAAATATTAGCTATAGAATTATCCATTACTGCCGTTAATTGTTGCATAGTAACAAGCATTGGCGCGCTAGATGTACTAGGAATCGCCTGCGCGGGCATAACTGGTATTGACACAGAAGGAGAGGATGATGAACTATTCCCACTACCTTCATTTGAGGAATCATCTTGGGCAACCTTATTAAATGTGACAGTACTGTCCTTACTTTGTCTGGACGCCATGGCACAATTATCACATACATTTGAAGGGGGGGGGCCACCTTGGCCTCCATACATACAGAACATGATCTATCTGAAGGTACAGACATGTTAGACAGGCTTATACAGACTATTAATGCAATAAAACCGTTTTTAAACAAAACCGTTACTGTCTCTTTAAATGTTAAACACAGCACACTTTATTTCTGGATATGTGAAAAACTATGAAGGAAATATCCGATCTTTACCAAATTTGCACCCTAGTGTCTTAATGCCTTAAAAGTATTGCACCCCAATAGTTTGTAAACCCTTAAATGAGGAAACCGGAGCTGTTTTATCAATTAGCAATTTTAAACCCACTACAGTCCCAGCCAAAGCGTTTGCTGCGGCTTCACCTGTCCTTGGGGGTTATTCGTCACAAAAATAAGCCTTCCAGGAACGTTTTTAATGGCCACCAGACCCTCTCACATGAAGCTGCATGCACTGCATCCAAAAGAAACTGCGCAATTATGGCGCGAAAATGAGGCTCTGCCTACTAGAGTGAAAGGCCCTTCCTGACTGGGAAGGTGTCTAAACGACTGCCTGGCGCCTAAAAACGTTACCCAATTATTCTCAGGTTTTAAAAATACTTCAAACCACATATAAATATCGAATAAAGCAATTGATTTAGCCCACAAAAGTGTCAACCAGTATATAGCCCATTAATAAGCCTTCATTCTGTTATGAGTCTAAGAAAATGGCTTACCAATCCCAAAGAGGGAAAATGACAGTCTTCTAGCATTACTCAGTCTTGTTAGAAAATGGACTAGTCATACCTTGAGCAGAAAAGTCTGTAAACTGTTCCCCCCAACTGAAGTTCTCTGGGCTCAACAGTCCTGCGTGGGAACAGCAATTGATTTTAGTTACTGCTGCTAAAATCATACTCCTCTTTTAAACAGAACTCTTCATCCTTTTCTGTTTTAGAGTAAATAGTACAAACCGGCACTATTTTAAAATAACAAACTCTTGATAGCAGAATAAAAAACTACAACTAACACCACATACTCTTCACCATCTCCGTGGAGATGCTACTTGTTCAGAGCAGCAAAGAGAATGACTGGGGGGCGGAGCCTGAGGAGGGGCTATATGGGCAGCTTTTGCTGTGCTCTTTGCCATTTCCTGTTGGGGAAGAGAATATACCCACAAGTAAGGATGACGCCGTGGACCGGACACACAAATGTTGGAGAAATTAAAATGTTAATACTCAAATAGAGCAAACAGCTTTGAAGAGACGTTTCAATTTAACTTCATTATCAAATTGTGCACAATATTTTTATATGCACACTTTATGAGGCACCTACAGAACATTTGCAAGAGATCACAGTGTATATGTATATGAGTCTGTGGTTGGCTGAAGGCTATCACTTGGTACAGGGCTATCACTTGGTACATTTTGATATTTGTCAGAAAAATTCTACTGCTCATTTCAAATTTGGAGTAAGTGCTATTGCTTTGACTTTTTATTATGCATTTGTTGATTATGCAGTTCTACCATATTTAGGGCTTGATTAAAAGTGGAGCGCTAAATTATTGCACTCCCGCAAACGGGAAAATGTGCCGTTTGCGGGAGCAAAATAATTAACCAGCCATTACTACCTTGCGGTAGCAATTAGCACTCCGAAAATTAACCAGAGATTATATCTCTGGCTAATTTTCTAAAAGTGCCCCAAAATGCCCTCAAAATAGAGGGCATTGTAGTTAATAATAAATAAAAAACTGTACTAGGCAGTTTTGGGGCTTTAAAGTTGGTGGGAGTGGGGTGTTAGAATAAAAAAACGGCACTGAAAAGTGCCTTTACATTGTGGTCTATGGGAACTGTGTGAACTGTAATATACTGGTATGTATTTCTTTCTCTGCATTTAATGCCCTGGTTGTTATCCCACGTCCCTTTAATGTTTTTTCAATATACTGGTATGCATTTCCTCTGATGTCTTCCTAACTAGTCTACTTGTAACACAGCTGCCTTGAATCAAATCATTCCAACCCTAATTTTACTACTACATACAGCTGAGAGCTGGCTCTGAGGCCTTGGCTCTGAAATTCAAAGTGGCCGAGTTAAGAAATGGAGTTTAGAAACTGGAGGGGAATCTGCAGACCCCACTAACAGGTAATCCTTACTAACTGTACACCTGCACAATGCTCTCTATGTCCTTTCTGATCTTTCTGTCTGCCATCTTCCTAAAACTCACTGCATGCCCTTATAACATCAATAATCCCCACACTATCCTTATATCTCCCTCCCTCCTCTCATCCCCTATGCTGTCCTCTCATGAACTACTCTCTGTTTCCTTAGCAATACTTCCCCATCTTACTCTCCTGTGTCTAGTCATACCCGCTCTTACAAGTCTCACTCTCACCTTCTGTCACTCTCACTGCTACTACTGCTTGCTTCTGGTGACATCTCTGCTAACACTGGCCCTGCAGCAATCACCACACTCATACACTCTCACTCAGTCCCCCACAATACAAACTCAAGGTCACGCGATCCCAACAATCTCATCTCCATTAACCCACAGCGCTTATCCCCTCTCTTTTCTTGTGTCCTCTGGAATGCACGCTCTGTCTGTAACAAACTTACAACTGTTCACGACCTCTTTGTTTCTAACGCTTTCAATCTTCTAACAATTACTGAAACCTGGCTTTCTTCCTCTGACACTGCTTCCATTGCTGCTCTAACGCACGGCAGTCTTCACTTTAGCCACACACCTAGGCCAGGTGAGAGACATGGTGGCGGTGTTGGAATCTTACTGTCCCCTTCCTGCTCCTCCATCCTCATCCATCTCTCTCCTTCTCCTCCTTTGAAGTCCATTGCATCCGCATTTTCTCCCCCTCTCCCTCAAGGTGGCAGTTATCTATCGCCCCCCTGGACCAACCACCCAATTCCTCGACAACTTTGCTGCCTGGCTTTCTCACTTTCTCTCTACAAATACACCTGCTCTAATCTTAGGGGACTTCAACATCCCCATTGATAACCCATCAACCCCTGCTGCCTCTAAACTTCTCTCACTCACAAACTCCTTTAGTCTTTCACAATCCACCCTATTCCCTACTCACTGTGACGGACACTCTCTTGATCTGGTATTCTCCTACCTCTGCTCCGCTTCTGATGTCACCTGTCACCCATTTCCCATCTCAGACCACCATCTGCTCACCTATAATTTCAATGTACAGGCTAAACCTATTTCTACCCCCCGCCTCCGCACCTGTAGAAATCTGCACACTGTGGATCCTCTCCAACTTTCTAACCTTATTCAAAAACGCCTTCCCCACACTTCCACAGTATCCTGCCCTGACCTTGCTACAAACCACTATAACAATACTCTCTCCTCTGCACTCGACACCCTTGCTCCTCCACAAATACGCAAAACCCCACATCGTCAGCTCCAGCCCTGGCACTCTCAGCAAACACGCTATCTACAAAAATGCTCCCGTGCTGCTGAACGTGCCTGGAGGAAATCCCGCTCTGAACACGATTTCCTACACTATAAGTTCATTCTTCATTCTTTATTCTTACTCCTCTGCCCTTCACTTAGCCAAGCAAAACTACTTCTCTTCTCTCAAATCTTCTCACTCCTCAAACCCTAAATGTCTCTTCTCCACTTTCAACACTCTCCTCTATACCTATCTTACTCGACCTGTCTGCTGCCTTTGACACTGTTGACCATCCCCTCCTCCTACGGACTCTCAGCTCCCTTGGGCTCTGTGACATTGCCCTCTCCTGGATCCACTCATCTCTCTAATAGGTCCTTTTCTGTCTCATTTGCTGGTGACTCATCCTCTCCACTACCTCTGTCTGTTGGAGTACCTCAAGGCTCTGTTCTAGGCCCTCTACTCTTCTCTATTTATACTTCCTCACTGGGTAAACTTATTAGTAGCTATGGCTTCAACTATCACCTCTATGCTGATGATACTCAGATCTACCTATCCACCCCTGCACTCTCTCCTTCTGTCCTTTCCCACATCAGCGGCTGCTTATCTGGCATTTCTTCCTGGATGGCCTCTCACCACCTAAAAATCAACATGTCCAAGACTGAGCTTCTTCTAATCCCCCCAACTAATTCTACTCCAGTTTCTAACTTTACTATCACTGTCGGTGACACCACCATCTCCCCATCACCCCAAGTCCTCTGCCTTGGAGTTACACTCGACTCCAATCTGTCCTTCATACCCCACATCCAATCGCTCTCTTCATCCTGTCGCAACCACCTATGCAATATCTCCAAAATTCGTTCTTTTCTGAGTGCTGAAACTACTAAACAGCTAATCCATTCCCTAGTAATTTCCTGGCTTGACTACTGTAACAACCTACTAACTGGACTTCCTCTCTCCCGCCTCTCCCCCCTTCAATCCATCCTAAATGCCTCTGCTAGGCTAATCCACCTCTCCCAATGCTCTGTATCTGCCGCACCCCTCTGTGAGTCCCTTCACTGACTCCCCATTCACAGCAGAATTAAATTCAAAATTCTCACTTTGACCTACAAAGCCCTTACCAATGCAGCCCCCCATACCTATCCTCATTCATCAACAAATATACTCCAGCCCGTCCCCTAAGATCCTACAATGATCTACTCCTTGCCTCTTCTACCATCACCTCCTCTCATGCTAGACTACAGGACTTTTCTCGTGCGGCACCAACCCTCTGGAACGCACTTCCTCGTGCTGTCAGACTTTCCCCCACCCTGTCCTCCTTTAAACGCTCCCTAAAGACCTTCTTGTTCAGGGAAGCCTATAACCAAATCAGTAACATATGAATTCCACTTGCCTAATAGTTGCCCTCATCTAACTTCACACTAACATCATTCCCACCTTTGCAGTCCCCAACTCCTGTTTCTCACCCTCCTACCCATTTAGATTGTAAGTTCCCACGGGAACAGGGCTCACAATTCCTCCTGTATTTGTTTGTTAAATTTTGACTGGTGTTTCATATTGTACTGTCCTTTTATCTTTGTTACCTATGAACAGAGCTGCGGAATCTGTTGGCGCTTTATAAATAAAGAATAATAATAATAACTGTGTGTTCTCATAGACTGCAATGTAAATATATATGTATATGCTCATATACATATGTGTTAATATGTGTATATACACATATTAACACAAATATATATCTATATAAGCATATACATGTATATTTAAAAAATGGTGCCCATCACAGCACTACAAACCTCCTTCATTCTGCGAGGCTCTGATGCCATCTGTGACAGCATCAGAAAAAGGTTCCCATAGGAGCCTAAGGAAACGCGCTATTGTGAGCGCAATGCTTCCTAGCAATGCAAATGCAAGCTCACGTTTGCATTGCGATTAACTTGTTATACCAGTGTGCATTATCGTGCACTGGTATTACAAAGTGGAGCGCTAATATCACTTGCATGCAAGCGATATTTAGCTTTCATTTGAAATCTGGCCCGAAGTTGCAGGATGATGGGTCTAATCTGAGTTCTGATCATCAGCCCAGGGCCATCTTTAATATTGACTGGGCCCTGGGCAAACATTCCCCCCGCCCATGCAATTTTGCTCTTCACCCCAACACCCCACTGTTGGGCTAATTATTTTCAAAAAAATATGAAATAAATTGCAATATGTGAAACTGGACCTAAGCAGTACTAATAAGTAAATAAATATATACATTCCTCCACTGTGGATTAATTTAAAATATTTACTAATTAATTAATTGTTGGTTTTTAATTTATTTATATATATATTTTTTTAAGTACATAAATATTTAATGCAATGCACGGCATTGCATAGTAAAAATCAGTGTTGGACCTAATGTCTACAGGGCCCCGGTGCAAGAATTTATTTTGGGCCCCCTTAAAAGCATCTCACCAGTTTTGGGACATTCACTACATATTTATTGTTTAGACAGCCACTGTACAGCAAAATTACCACTTTCATGAATACCAAGGGAATGCCTAACATACCAAACTCCCCTAACCCATATACACACACACTCTCCAGAGTATACACATATATTCATGTACCCACACACACTCTTTAGTGCAGTGATATGCAACCTTTTTTTTGCCGTGGCACACTTTTTTACATTAAAAAATCCTGTGGCACACCACCATCCCAAAATTTTACAAAATCACACATTGTAACCTAATACAGTATATATATATATATATATATATATATATATATATATATATATATATATATATATATATATATATACACATACATACACACACACACACACACACACACACACACACTGTACTGTGCTGTCATGCCATGCCTCCTACATACTATTCTATACATGACATATTGACATTCATTCACAAACAATCATAATGATTGTCTGTGAATGAATGTCAATGTCAGGGTTGTAAATGATGCCCAATGAGCCTGTCACATACCTCCCAATATTTCAAAATTTGAAAGAGGGACACCCCCGCACTGTTGTCAGTCTGCCACGGCACACCTGAGAATCTCTCATGGCACACTAGTGTGCCACGGCACACTGGTTGAAAAACACTGCTTTAGAGCATACACATATACACACAAACACACACTACAGAGCACACACAAATGTATGTACACAGTCTATATAATCCAATATTAAAAATACAATGTATGTGTGCCTCAAGATGGAAGAGAGCAGTGTCTGCAGCTGCACAGATGTTCAAATCCTCACGTGCCCAGTGCCGCTCCAACTTTCTGCTGCATGCGCCTAAAGTATGCCCTACAGTGAACAATCCCCACCACCAGAGCAGTTACCTGGTAAAAGTGGTAACCCCAGCAGTACCTTTTCTTATACAGTGAGATTGGTTGGATGCCAAGTTAGGGCTTAGCATTCAGTGCTGCACAGTGCACACCTAAAACAGCACATGGCACTAGCTTGACATGTCACATGATCCCAGCACGGTCTGGCACAGTTTCTCACAAATAAATATAAGCAGAGAACTTTTGACTGTGACAGTATTAGGACGGACATCAGCAGTTTTTTTTTAGGACTCTTGGGCCCCACAACAAAGACTAGGCCCTGGGCAGCTGCCCCTTTTGCCCTGTGTTAAAGACGGCCCTGCATGAGCCCACCTACTATTTTTATCCAATAACTGAAAGGTAATCCTAGATTTTTGAGGAGAACAGGTGGCAACTTAATATACCTTATCGTCACCATGTCAGTAGCACTTTTTTAGCAGTCGCACACTATGAATGCGGTTGAGCTTGATCTAAAACGTATGTTTCATATAAATAGTAAAAAACAAACATCAGTTAAATAGCATATTTGCTAAATAAAAGTGTATTCTTCTAATCCAAAACTGAAATGCACTAATTTTCAAATTAAAAATGATGACTCTCTTAATGTCCTAATTCAGTGTATAGGGCAGCTAATGTTACATATTTACATGACCGATGGAAATGTCTTAGTTATAAGTTAAAGTGACACTAAACCCCAAAAAATTATTTCATGGTTCAGGTAGAGAATACAATTTTAAACAACATTCCAATTTACTTCTATTACCTAATTTGCTTCATTCTTTAGATATCCTTTGTCGAAGAAATAGCAATGCAGATGGGTGAGCCAATCACACGAGGCATCTATGTGCAGCCACCAATCAGCAGCTGCAGAGCCTATCTAGATATGCTTTTCAGCAAAGAATATCAAGAGAATGACGCAAATTAGATTATAGAAGTAAATTAGAACGTTGTTAAAAATTGTATGCTCTCTTAATCATGAAAGAAAAAAATTGGTGTCCGTGTCCCTTTAACTGAAGCTCAGTTTTCATCTGAATGTCCCTTTAAAAGGAACATGAAAACTAAAAGCTATCTTTGATGAAACAATAAAAAAAATCCAATTCTATTCTCAAATTTAATTTGTGGTATTTTTTGTTGAAGAGCATAACTTGGTAGGTAGAATGCATATGCTAGGCACACCATATGGTAGAGAGCGTACAATACAGCTTTTAAAGGGATATGAACCCCCCCCCCCAAAAAAAATAATCTTTTGTTATTCAGAGTATACAATTTTTTTATTTTTTTATTTATTTACAGACCAGTTAAAAAGGTACAAATACAAATTTACACCTCGCAGGGTGAGTATCATACAACGCTGTAACAACAGAAAAGACAACAACAACAACAAAAATAATTGTAATTATATATTTTCTTAAAAAATAAAAAGACGACCAGCTGATGTTTCTAAGTCAAGTGTACTCATTGCCGGGGATTTATCATTATATTAAAGGGACACTGAACCCAATTTTTTTCTTTCGTGATTCAGATAGAGCATGCAATTTTAAGCAACTTTCTAATTTACTCCTATTATGAATTTTTCTTTGTTCACTTGCTATCTTTATTTGAAAAAGAAGGCATCTAAGCTTTTTCCTTGGTTCAGGACTCTGGACAGCACTTTTTTTTTATTGGTGGATGAATTTACCCATAATCAGCAAGAACAACCCAGGTTGTCACCAAAAATGGGCCGGCATCTAAACTTACATTCTTGCATTTCAAATAAAGATACAGAGAGAATGAAGAAAATTTGATAATAGGAGTAAATTAGAAAGTTGCTTAAAAGTTCATGCTCTATCTGAATCATGAAAGAAAAAAGTTGTGTTCAGTGTCCCTTTAAATTAACTAGAAACAAAATGTAGACAGTATTTTATGCCAAAACACAAACCATCTTCTATTTTATACAGAAAACCCCCCAAAGCAGAACATACAATTTTTACAAAGCTTCCAATTTACTTCTATATCAAATTTAATTTGTACTCATGCTATTCTTTGTTGAAGAGATACCTAGGTAGGCGTGCGGTGCACTATATGGAAGGAAATAGTGCTGTCATCTAATGTTCTTGCAAATGGATAACATTCTTGCAAAACTGCTGCCATATAGCGATCCAGACACGTGCACACTCCTAAGCATCCGTCCCTGCTTTTAACAAAAGATAACCAAAGAACAAAGAAAAGTTGATAATGGAAGTAAATTAGAAAGTTGTTTAAAATTGCATGCTCTATCCGAATCATGAAAGAACACACTGTGGGTTTCATATCCCTTTAACAATATTATACATTGTGCAGACACTGCTGCTGTCAAGTGTCAAAAGCATATAACATTGTTAAAAGAATTTCTGTCGTTAAGTGTTCCATGTGCATGCTGCCTACCTAGGTAATACTCTTCAACAAAGAATACCATAAGAAAAATAAAATTGATAATAGATTTTTTTTTGTTTTGTTTTTCATTTTTGAAAATGTTATACTCTATCTGAACCATGAAAAAAAAAAATTGGGTTTCATGTCCCTTTAAGTATCTGCTTTAAAACATCAAACTTTTATTTGTAATTCCCCATTTTCTCACCTCAATACCATCTATATTATTCTATTACTTAGAAAAATGAGCTTTCTACGAGATAAGACATCACATATTGCAGTTAGTGTGCTCCAAGTATAAAGAAAGGCCGACCTCATTAAACCAGCTTTTAAAAAATAAACCTATTTCATCTGAGAAAACTGTAAAATGTATTTCACTGCAATAGCAAGTTAAACACCATTTGGGCAGATCAGATAGATGCTTGTTCTTTGATGTGTACATGCAAACACTTGTAAGTTTCATAAGCAGTAATGTTTGTTTCAAAGCATTTTATTGCCTGGACTGTTGAGTCTGGAAGGAGTTAATTAATCTTTTATCCCGTAGCGTTTAAAATGTGTGTTCATAAAAATAGATAGTCCGGCTTGTTCCTTTTTATATGAAGCGCTTAGTTACAGACAGAGACTCCTTGTACTAAGCAGATTATAGTGACATTGTGGTGGACTGTGGCAAAATAAGTTAATTGCCCCTGATAAGAACGTCTACTCTGGAACTGTTTATGCGCAGTCTACACTAGTTTTAATCCCAAATTGACTAAATGGTACTAAGCATTAGCACACCTTCCCTCTTGTCTTTTTGAGTGGTAAATTAATGTGTGCACAGAAGACAATAATTCTAGTCTTAGTGTTTTAAAGGGCATTAAAAGGGACAGTCTAGTCCAGAATTTGTATTGTTTAAAAAGATAGCTAATCCCTTTATTATTACCCATTCCCCAGTTTTGCATAACCAAACATGGGACACTATTATTAAAGGGACAGTCAACACCAGAATTTTTGTTGTTTAAAAAGATAGATAATCCCTTTATTACCCATTCACCAGTTTTGCAAAACCAACACTGTTATATTAATACACTTTTTACTTCTGTGACTTACTTGTATCTAAGCATCTTCTGACTGCCCCTAATCACATGACTTTTAGTTATTATTTATTGACTTGCATTTTAGCCAATTAGTGCAGTGTCTGCCACTAGCCACGGGCGTGATCACAATGCTATTGCTATCTATATGGCCTACATGAGCTTGCTCTCCCCTGCTGTGAAAAGTAAATAAAATAGAGGCGGCCTTCAAGGGCTTAGAAATTATCATATGTGCCTCCCTAGGTTTGCTTTTAACTAGAATACCAAGAGAACACAGCAAAATTGTTGATAAAAGTAAATTGGAAAGTTGTTTAAAATTACATGCCCTATTCGAAAAATGTAAGGTTTTTTTGGGCTTGACTGTCCCTTTAATACACCTTTTCCTTCTGTGATTAACTTGTATCTAAGTTTTTTCATGCTGCCCCCTTATCTAAGTACTTTTTTTTTTTTTAACTTTTAAATGCTTTATTAAAAATCTTTGGATGTATACAGTGTCAAAAACAGTTGTTCAATAATCAATATATAGATAGAGATTCTAGGGTACATTGCTAGGTTTTACAGAGTTATTTAAAGACAAATAAAGGAAATATATTAGTGCGTAAAGAAAAATTGGTGATATCCGTAGGATTTAGCGTACTATTGTCATAGCGCGGCAAGTATTCGACTAATTATGATCTTGTGATTATTCCAAACGCCTGATAACAGTCTAGTGTCAAGTCAAGAAATCAAGGATTAACTATAAGTCTTCATTCATCTTGTGTCTTTATGTAAATATTTGTCCCATAAAAAGATAAATGGTATAATAGTCATTTATACGTTTCTTCTGTATAAAGTGATTTTTTCTAGATGGAGCGCAGTGGTTACGTTGCCTTTCCAATGCTCAATTGGTGGTAAAGTAAATGTAAAATATGATGTATCTATCCTTTTTTCTTTTCCTATATGTGTTGGTTTTTAGATTTCTCCAAAAAATGTACGCACATGCTTTTTTTTTTTTAAATGATCATTTATTTAAAAAACTCCACATTTATTTCTTACTACCGTTAACACAATAAGTGTTGTATTTAATAACCAGTGAAGCAAATATTCTAGTTTAAATGTTGCTGTCTGCTAAGTTGAACCTTAAAATTTAAGGTAGGATCGGAATTAATTTCCTGGGTAACACTGAGTACTTAACCAAGCTGAGAGTATCAGGGTACTTGAGACATTAAGCTTTATCTTTAAGAATCATTTCAATTTATTGTTAAAATGCCAACCATCCCATATATTATCCTAGTATGTGCTATGAGATTGTATGAATAAGGTTTGAAATGTGCTTCACATAATTTAACTCGCACCTTACCTCCGGCCATTATGGCGGTATGCTGCATGTGTCTGCATTTGCCAATCATGTCTACTGCAAATGCCACTGGTAATGTCACATATGACATAATTGGAACTAGGAGAATATATGGGATGAAAAGGCACATGCACGCCTCCAATCACAGAAACAGGATTTTAATAGCAGATAAGAACCATGGGCCTAACATGCCTACCCGAATTTTCTGTAAACGATGAACTTAATGTCAATTTAACTAGCACTAATTCTCTGTGATATTCTTCTATTTCATTCATTCCAAATATAAACATACAACATGGTCGATTCCAGGAATTATTCCCCTAAAGGTGAGACTTTATTTGATGTTTTAGTGCCCTTCAGTAAACAAATAACAAAATGTCTAAATTGTTTTATTATGCAGCACTGCAACCACATATTGAATGTTAAGGCTTTCAAATGTTTGGTTGTGATATTTGGAAGCAGTTATTTAACTATACAATTCACAGTGGAATCTTAATTTGAAAAGGTATTGACCAAACATATTCTATTTTCAACTATCATACATATGCAAATATATGTAAATGAGAGACCTGTAAAAGGCAGCTTTGAAAAGGACATCAATTAACTTCAAACATTTACATAACATTCAGGTGAGAAAAGGAAAGTTTCCAGCCGTTAGGTGTTCTTGTATTCAAAGATAGAAGCAAACAATGCTAAAAGATTTATATATATGTTATATGATCAAATGATATTTCATTTGCTTTTCATGAAGTCCACAGAAATATTGGTCTTGTACAATTGAAATTCCTGTTTATTAAAGTGCAGTCTAATTTTAATATTATAAAATGATATTTAATATTATATCTAAACCAATAAGGATATAGTCCAAAGTTGTCACGGTAGAAGTGAAGAGATTATCAGATGTGAAGATTCTCTGTAAATCAAACAATGAACCCCCAAAAAGAAAATATACAATAGTGAAGTCTGTAAAGGGAAGATGCTATTACACAATGGGTACTCGCACTCTTCAGAGCTATCACTAAGCTCTTAGTATAAAGCCCCACGGCTGCCAAGGCATACACAAGACTTCCAAAGTGATGATAGAATATATATTAATGAAAACGAAATTACATATACACAGACAAAAAAATCGCAGGGACATAGAACAGCAGCAAACTATGACCGCTAAGCTAACAGATGTTTTAAAAGACTTAACAGACAGTTTTAGAACATAAGGGCTGGACTTTGAGCATTACTGCTTCCAAGTACCTCCAACTTATGTTCCATTGTAACACAAAAGCTTTATCAAGGATCAATACAGTGAAACGTACGTTGGATGTACTTTAAGGACATAACGGACATTTCTATTACATATATACACATACATACATGCGCACACACACACATATATATATATATATATACATATACATATATATAAGTATCAACAAGTAGGGACTTCACTCACTGGATTCAGTTCAAATAATACCTTATTTATTCAATGGTGACGTTTCGGGGTACGCAAACCCCTTCCTCAGACCAAACACAGTGCACAAGAAACAAAGTGACTTTAAACCCAAATAAACCCCTCCCATCTTACATTCCAAGAAATTGCGCCAAAACCGTATCCATGGAGACCAGGTAGTTACCTGGCAACCATGTTACACATACAATTTAAGGCATTCAAATAACAGTGGTGTGATTATTACTTCCTAACTGTTAATAAGACAAAAAGAAACACCAGTGTGTAAACACTTATGTGTATAAAAACTATATATATATATATATATACACATACACACACACACATACACATATACATACATACACACACACATATATATATATATATATATATATACACACATACATACATACATACACACACATATACACACACACACATATATATATATATATATATATATATATATATATATATATATATAATTTGCATTGTTGTGTAACTAACAATGTAACAGTTCAGATTCAAAAAACATTTAGGGCAAGATTACAAGTCAAGCGGCAAATCTGTTTCTCGCAATTGCAAAATCACTGCACGCGTTAAAGATTTTGCGCATTTGGGGTTGCGCAGGTATTACAAGTTGCTAATTAACTTATTTTGCGCACGTTAACCCGCGTAGTCCAAAAAGCTATACTGTGTGCGTGTTCAAGTATTCCCCCATAGAAGTCAATGGAGAAGACATATAGAAAACAAACAAACAACTAACACCCTAATCTGTTGCGCAAAGCCCATGACGTATTCTCCTCGAAAAGTGTACATGAATATGCGAATATTTCATATTGCAAGGATGTTTTGTTAATGGAATATGTTCTATTTATTTGTAAATATATATATATATATATATATATTGATTTTGACATATCTATTTATTGCGAGATTATATATATATATATATATATATATATATATATATAAATAATCTATCTAGATATCTCAAGATGGGACTCTCTTTGAAAATCCATCTGAGATATTGTTTAATGTGCATAAGATTGTAATGTAAAATCTTTTCATTATCTCCATAGTTAAACATATCTCTATACATATAAATCCATGTTTCTCTATGGGTTTGATTTATCAAGCTACAGCGGACAGTGGCATACATATGCGCCCCTGTCTGCCACAGCTCGCCTCTGGTGTAATTTAACATTGCACGCAAGCGCTTTTTTACGCTCACGTGCAATGCCACCACCTGCCCGCGCACAGCCAATCACGCGCGCGTGAGACCGGGAGATTAAAATTCCCCACCTAAGAGGTGGAGAAGTGGCTAGGAAGCAGCGGTCAGAGAACCTGCAGTCACAAAAAGGCAAAGGGCTTGATAAATCGAGCCCTATGCATGTGTAAGTATGTCAATGTAAAATCCCTTCGTCTGCTTTTTTTTCCCCCCCCTAACAACCGAGATCTCCTATCTTTGAGCCCTTCACTTTTGTGTGCAATATATTTTAAAATAATTTTTAATAGACAGTGTTAATATGAGTGTAACTGTAATTTGTAATTTAATTTTTGAAGTGTTTTGTGAAACTTTTTTGTTGCGGACTGTTAACTACAGACACGGCCTGAGAAACTAGCACAGCGAAGGGGGTAACTCACGGAGTGCTGGACAGCAAATTTAAATATATATGTATATGGTATATATATATATATATATATATATATATATATATATTATTTATTTATTGAAAACACGCAGTCCCCATAGACCGCAATGTAAAGGCACTATTCAGTGCTGTTTTTTTTCCTAACACCCCACACCCACCAACTTTAACACTATAAAACTGAATCGTGTTTCATATATCTATATTTTTTTTTTAATAAAGCCACACTATATGTAATTTTGGGGACAATTTAGGGACATTTATAAAATTAACCGGAGATCTGATCTTTGGTTAATTTTATAAGCGCTAATTGCTACCGCAAGCTTGCAGTAGCAATTACCAGCCACTTGTAATGGCTGGTTATTTATCACGTTTACGGGTACGCAATAAATTAGCGCTCCACTAGTAATCTAGCCCATATTTGGGCATCTTCCTGTGTTATTCTATAGAGTTTATAAATCAATAAATTTGTAAAAAAAAAAAAAAAAAAAAAAAGATTCTGTGATGTTTAAAACCAACATGAGTAATATAGGAAGGTAATCTATGTTTGAAGTGAGATACATAAGAGACTTCTTAGTCACTGAGGAATTTCCAAACTAACATTAACAGGTGAGTTACTGAAACTAAACTCAGAGTACGAGTCATAATGATAGAAAGCTGAAAATGTACACAGACCTCTGCTCTATTTGTTCACTTTCATTTCTATTTGTTAATTTGTTTAAATGTGTTCAGCTTGAATTATTTAACTAAAAGAGGAACAATCCAGTTGTATTGTTAATGTATACATAGTGATGCACTTACACATCTCTACATATGAAATCTCATTAAGAATATTGTGTACAATTCTGATAATAATATTAACTTTAAAGACAGTGTGCTAAAATGGAATATGGTCTTAAAAACAATATTAAACAGATAGAACATGCAATTTTAAGCACCTTTCTAATTTACTTATACTGTATTATCAATTTTTCTTCGTTCTCTTGGTATCTTTATTTGAAAATGCAGGACTATAATCTTAGGACCCAGACCATTTTTGGTTAAGCACCTGAGTAGCGCTTGCTGATTGGTGGCTACATTTAAAAAGTTTAGAGCATAATTTACTGGTTCAGATGCTAACATGGCATAAATATGGAAATCTAGTAAGCTATACAACAGCACTAGGAGGGTCATTTTTTTTATTTTTATGAATTTCTCATAATTATCAAAGCCATGGTAAAAATGGTGATGTGCGTCCAGGATAAAAATGTTTGGACTCAAATACTGAGCAGGTGATATGTGCTTATTTCCAGGCCCCACCCCGAGGTACTGCGTAGAATATGCACGAGTTAAAGGGACAGTCTACACCAAAATTGTTCTTATTTAAAAAGATAGATAATCCCTTTATTACCCATTCCCCGTTTTTGCATAACCAACACAGTTATATTAATATACTTTTTACCTCTGTGATTACCTTGTATCTAAACCTTTGCAGACAGCCTCCTTATCTAAGTGCCTTTGACAGACATGCAGTGTAGTCAATCAGTGAAGACTCCTAAATAACTTCACGGGAGTGAGCACAATGTTATCTATATGACACATGTGAACTAGCACAGTCTAACTGTGAAAAACTTTCAAAATGCTCTGAGCTAGGAGGCAGTTTTCAACTGTTTAGAAATCAGTTTGAGCCTAGCTAGGTTTAGCTTTTCAAAAATACCACCAAGTGAACAAAGCAAATTTGATGATAAAAGTAAATTGGAAAGTTGTTTAAAATTGCATGCCCTATCTGAATCATGAAAGTTTAGTTTTGACTTTACTGTCCCTTTAAAAGTATGACCAATAACACCATTAAACTACATGTAGTGTGCTCCCGCACTAGATAAATCATCCAACAGCTTTACCTAGCATGGGAGCGGACTACATGTAGTTGAATGGCACGATTTTGCGCGCTGTGATTAGACAGTGAGTCCATGACATGCTAGTTAAAAAAAAAAAATCCACACCATAGAGAATGGAAAAAATTAATTTAAACAAAAGGCTATCTTTATGTTGTATAATTCTGCACATACATGTTGCACAATATTTACTGTCCATTTTAGCAATTTTTATTATGTATTGTGAGCCCTTTTACAGTGCTTTATTTCTATAAAAGCTGCAATTGTTTAACAACACTTGGATTGTAAAACCCTGAATCTTCATGGCATAGGTGAGGATGTATTTTGTCTCTTCTACTTCCAATGGATTCACAAATGTTCAAATCACAACCTGTAAGTCAGTACACACATTGCTGAATTTTGGAACACAGCATGGAAATGTAGACTAACATGAAATGAACAAGCAGACTTTCACTTTGGTTTCATCAAAGCACCAGGAAAATAAGGGTGGATTGTGGAACTCGTTCTGAGAGTCAGCGGTGATGTTACAGATTAAGATGACTAAGCAAGTACTACTGCTGATTATAGGTAAACCACAACAGTCAGATTTGCTTACTTTCCTAGTGGTTGCATGACAAAACATTAGTCATCTACAATTAATTGGATGTCTCAGGGGATGAAACAGTAGCTGCATTAGCCACTTGCTATGCGTTTATGCCTGGTACTAATTATGAAACTCACTGTTGATAGCAACTTTGGAAATACAATTAGAAACGTTAATAGTGGGAAACCAAATGTTTATTGTTAAAGTTATAAAAGGGACATTCTGATAGAAATTAAACACACATTGGCTGTGTCCTACTCAGGAGCTGAAATGAGTTACATTTAATATTTGCATTAGAATATGGCCTTATATAACAACGCTTTTAAAGGTGCTTTAAAGGGACATGAAAACCAAAAAAAAAATATTTGTGATTCAGACAGAACATACTATTTTAAATAAGTTTCCAATATACTTCTATTATCAATTTTGCTTCATTCTCTTGGTATCATTTATTTAATGAGTAGCAAAGCACTGGGAGATAGCTGAACACATCACTAAGTCAATGATAACAGGCATACGTGTGCAGTCACCAAACAGCAGCTAGCTCACAGCTCTTGAGCCTGCCTAGGAATGCTTTTTAATAAATTATACCAAAAGAACAGAGCAAATAAGAAAATAGAAGTTAATTTTGAAAGTTGCTTAAAATTGTATATTATATCTGAATAATGAAAGAAAAATGTTGGGTTTCATGTCCCTTTAAATGCAGTATTAAATTATTGTAAATTGTTTGTGCTTTTTATTACTGCACAAATATCTGTTTAACCTCTGCAATGTGGTTAAATCCATAGTTAAACTCTTGCTCATGAAGCATTCAGGAGCAGCATATGTATATATACTTTTCAAGTGTCCAGAATATTGTGGGACTGTGATGGGCTAGGAGGTTTTACCACTGTGCCTCCTGCAGCTCCCCCTATCGGGGCAAATGTCCCAGTTTCCAAAGACAACAATGCCCCCAACCCCCGTGAATGACACACCCACATCTCTACTCCTCTTGTTATGAATCTGTCCACAAAACAGCAGTGGGTGACCCCCTCACCTATCTGTCCTGGAAATCCACTGATATTTGTGTATGTAGCCCCCAGTCACCAGTTGGTAGGACGTTCCTTTAAAATCGCATTTTTTTTTCTTGTGAAATGTATTTATATTAACACTAAGGGGCTGATTTATCAAAGCTTCAACTGTGAATAGGCTTAAAGTTCGCGTTAAATTAGACGCAAAGTTGATCTGCCCTAGTTAACAGTGTCAATGTTGAAATGTTTCACATTATATATGCTCCCGCAAGATCAATCCGACGCAAATCGTTGCTTGCGTTATTCGAGCGTAATACAGATCATCTGCCTTTACATTAGATTCTATTTGTGCGTATTACTGATGAGCCGCCTTCACATTCAACTCTATTTGACCCTCTTACCAATTTATCAAACATTCAACAGGTACGCTTGCGTCTATTCCGACGCAGTGTACCTATACCGGCACCTCTGAGGCCGCGAATGCCATAGAAATCAATGGGAGTGTAAAAAGTTTTTTTTCTATGCTGTTTGTCATCGCAGACAGTTAACAATAAACATGCAGAATATTTTTACATTTGTGATACTTTTATGACGTGGAAGGAGGACATTAATGAACCATCTGAATCATGAAGTATAATAAAAATAAAATCAAGTAGGGAGATATTACCCTACTTATGGGTTATGTTTCATCTCTCTGTTGTAGAGTTCATTACAAAGCAAGGGGACAAATTATTTATACAGGAATGAAAGAAAGGAAAACAGTCCCTGACTTTTCAGACGGAGGAGGAGATTAATAAACCAGCAACAAGCTGCACAGGTAGATTTCCGTCAACAAATGCATTGATAATTACAGGTAATGCCTTTCTGGCAGCAGCACTAGTAGATATAGGGATACAAATGAAATAAATACATTACATAATATAGCTAACTTCATTATTTTGATAAATCTATTTGCACCATGTTTAACGTATGTAATACAAGTCCCACTCTCCACTTCGCACCAAATTTGATGCAATACTTCGCACCAAATTTGACACAGTACTCAAACTCCTAAACAAAACCAAACTAGTAAAAAAAATTCCACCACTTTTATTGGAAAATGCATAATCAAGTGATTAATGAAATCAGCCAATCTGATTTAAATATATATCTTCTACTATCACTAACTAATCAAATTGTTCTATACTTATGTCACTGATCACTCATCAGAACTTGTAAGTGCTATTTGTTACATTGTGTATTATACTTTGAAAGTATGTATATGTGAAATTAGTATTAAAGATAAACTTAGATGGTGACATTAGGCCACGGTGTAATATTTTTGACAATGCTTTTAATAATTGAATGATATTTGTTTCAATATAATCTTAAAATGATAGTTCAAAAGGATAGTCTACCTAACATCAAACTGTCATGAATCAGATACAGCAGAAATTAAAATCACATCTTTATTGTCATCCTATTTTCTTCCTTCTCTTGAATTTCATTTTCATTAAGAAATGTCATCTTAAATGCCAGCCCATTTTTAACACCTGTGTAAGAGTGGTGTTTAAAACTAGACTTCAATTAGGAAGTGATATACAGGTGCAGAAAGAAAACTGTCCCAGCTCTTAAAATATCCATTGTTTGCAAATAAATACATATGAAATCCTGATTACATGTTATATTCACAATTATTCTTGCTCAGAATAATAATATATTTACAATATATACATATAATGGTATAAATGAACACAGAGATATGAGACAACATTGTTTAGAACAAAAAAAGAAAAAGAATATATATATATATATATACACATACACTATATATACACACACACGTATGTGCAAAGATATATGCACAAATTCTAGCATTAATAATCATTTAAAAAAAAAAAAACACAGATAAGCATATCATGATTTCTAAAAATACAAATACACATAATTTTATGTTATTTTGTATACTGCATTGCACGTGTGATATTGTAAATATTTGTCACGGAAGTGACGTCACAATGGTAGAGTTCCGGTGCAACCGGAAGGGACACAACTTCCGGCAGAAGTATAAGTAAACACGTATAGTTAAGTACTGCACTCACTATGCGTCATAAGAAATATATGGAACGAGGTACATTGTACATTGTGCTTTAACATACAATGTAGAACAATGTAGAACTAGGTTTATTAATGGTGAGTGTTTTAATACACAGGGCCACTGGAGACACTAGTGATCCCCTTTTTGTTCACAATTGTACGTATAAAGATTATTATAACCAGGAAGTGGATGCTGTAAACTTCCAGGGTCACATTCACCTAAACCGGAAATGTCAGTTTGGTGCCTTTTTGGACAGGAAGGAGGTACCTGTTTGTGTTTCACTCTATTTAAGCACAGTTTGTGTGTCTTATTTGTGTTCTGAAGAAGGGGAGTTTTGTTCCCCCGAAATGTCAATAAATTTGACTAATTGCTTTGAAGAAAACCTGGTTTGCCTCTGACTTTGTTGAAGCTTGCCATATATATATATATAAGATGGTGGTTTAATAACATATGTTTTGACGTTTCAATATTTATTTATTTTCTAAATCCTATCTGCAAAAGTGCTTAGACAAAAAATAAGGTGAGCACTTCCTTGAAAATTCATTTGATGACACCTTTGAGATTTTGGTACTACAGTAATGAATAGCTGAGATGCATAGAACACCTCAGTGTCCCCCATAGAAGCACCACTGCAGGGAATCCATATAACTAGGCTTACCATAATTTTAGGAGGTGAAACTGGGACCACCTGGCGTGGCATGGTCAAGTGGGCGTGGTGATTGCTGAATGGGGCTAATTTTAAAAAACAACTCACAAATACATAATTTAATCTCTTCAATAAGTGGCATTAGATCATTCAGTTATATGAAAGTAGTTAGGGTTGGAAAAGTCAGAAATTAAAGCAGAAACTACTCAGAGATGGTGAGAATATGGCTATGCAAATTAGTATTTTTACATATGTAGAGGAATTATATTATTTTGAACAATATACATGTTGGCATCTGTGTTCGCAGTGTTATTATCCTTAGTATGACCAATGCAACAGCATGGTGCCCATAAGGAGACACATACAGGTCCTGCAATAGTACAGGGATGGAGGTAGGTACTGTTATATGGAAGCATTAAACTGTTGGTCTGTATTCATGACCAGATTTTACTAATAAAACTGAATAAACAGTCAGTAGTTGAAGAGCAGGGGCAGAATGGTGATTGATGGGAGGCTATTTCTTGACAAGTCTGGGACATAACTAAAGAAACCCTAGGCCCCATAGCAAAATGTAAAAAAAATGAGCTTCTCCTTTACACCCTTCCCTTTTATTTTTCACCCATATAAAAGAGTAATCATTGGATCTGTTGCACTTGAATGCTTCATTAGGGGGGACAACTAAGGCTAATTTTTAAATCTCTATTTAACCTCTTTGCATCTGCTGTATAATAGTGGGAGATGAGACAAAATGAATTGCAAGTACCACACATCCTTCCGATTGGAAGCCACACTCATCTTTTTCTGAGTTTTGAGGGGGCATTCAGGGATGTACACAGTATAGCATTTCGTGATAATACCGCCAATGTCAGCTATGCTAGGCAATTGCAATCAGAATGTAAAAAAAAAAAGCTTTTACATTGCCGGTATTTGTAATCCCAGCACCGACTGGGACAGAATGATCAATCGGGTGGGACAATGGGACAGCACCTCCAAACAGGGACAATCCCAGTCAAACTGGGACTTCTGGTAAGCCTACATATAACAATGACGCTTATGCTAATACTTCCTAGAGATTGTAACAAAACACTTGACATTTCTTGTCTCTAGATTTGCTAATAAAAACCCATATCTGATGACATCACACAAAATAAATAAAAAAATGTCAAAAAGGAGTAAAGGGCCTTGCTACCAAGAGGGTTTACTAAGCTGTAGACAAAGGATGGCTTGTCAAATGTATTAGTTAATTAAAATCTTACTTCTAGTTTTACATTGAAAATCAAAGTGGCCCAAACGATTGAGGATGATACATTAAAAGAAAAGCACAAAATAATTTTTCAATTGCTGAATACACAGAGAAACCAGAAGACACAATACAAAAAAAGTATGTACAGTAAGCATAAATAAATCGTCACTTTAAAGCGATGTGAAACCCAAACATTTATTTTGTGATTCAGACAGAGCATAAAATTGTATAAAAGTTTCCAATTTACTTCTATTATCAAATTTGCTTTGTTCCTATGTTATTCTTTATTGAAGAGATACCTAGGTAGCTGTCTGGAGCGGAGAACTATATAAGCCATCTAGTGCTCTTGCAAATGGATAATAGACTTGTGCATGATCGAAAAATTTGGTTCAGATCGATTCGGATTTTTTCGAATTCGGAAAAATTCAAATGAATTAGTTTCGGATTTGAATAAATTCGGCTGGATTCGGTTCAATTTGGAAATTCGGAATTTCGGTATGTGTTAGGTGGGATATGCTGTGTATTAGACTAGTATTATGTACTGTATATTAGGTGTAACCCATAGCAGAGTGATATAACCTAATATACTGTACAATACTAGTGTAATCCATGGCCATCCGAATCTACTGAATAAATCCGAACTAATTCGGATTTATTCAGTAGATTCGGCACTATTTCAATTCGGAAATTCGAATCGATCTGAATCTCCGAATTTAACGAATTCAGGCAAATTTCCGAATCGATCCGAAACGAATCACACGTCTAATGGATAACAGTCTTGAAAAACTGCAACCAGATAGTGCTCCAGACATGTGTACGCTCCTGAGCTTAAAGCCCTGCTTTTCAACAAAAACATAACGAGAAAATTTGATAATAGAAGTAAATTAGAAAACAGTTTATAAAAGAATGCTCTCTCTGAATCATGAAAGAAAAATGTTGGGTTTCATGTTTAAGTGCAAAGTTAAAAAAGTATTGGCAAAACACTAATAATATAATAAAATAGTATCAGATAGTGACTAACTGGCCACCTAATGATGAATGCAATACATTTTTCCCATTCCTGACTTTATTAAATCCAGCCCATGTGTGACAGACCCTCAATATTCCTACCCTACCTCCATAAGCCCCTGTCACCCTCAAACATTTTTACTTCTCACTTACCTGACCCCTAATAACCTAATTTCCCTTTAGGGCTACATTCACATATTATACCACTTCCTTTAGATGGAAAATCCATCCTATCGTTCTTGGCAGTGACATGTTTAAGGGATAAGTGATTGATCTCTGATACAATGTTCTGTAAATGTCGCCTTATATTTATTAAGAATGCCTATATACACATTATTTGTAAGTGTATGTAATATGTTGCAACATAATCTTTTATATCTGATCAAGCACTCTTTCTGAAGCATTTGTTGTTTTCTATGCATAAATGGAGAATTAGGTACAGACATACTAATATTAAAACAACTTTTTACTGATTTAGTCAAAATGGCATTATGTTAAAGGGACAGTAAAATATCATGTTATTAAAAGACATTGCTGTTGTGTTATAGAAAAACAGACCAGCCAGGTATAGGCCTAGATTTGGAGTTTGGCGGTAAAAGGGCTGTTAACGCTCCGCGGGCTTTTTTCTGGCCGCACCATAAATTTAACTCTGGTATCGAGAGTTCAAACAAATGCTGCGTTAGGCTCCAAAAAAGGAGCGTAGAGCATTTTTACCGCAAATGCAACTCTCGATACCAGAGTTGCTTACGGACGCGGCCGGCCTCAAAAACGTGCTCGTGCACGATATCCCCATAGGAAACAATGGGGCTGTTTGAGCTGAAAAAAAACCTAACACCTGCAAAAAAGCAGCGTTCAGCTCCTAACGCAGCCCCATTGTTTCCTATGGGGAAACACTTCCTACGTCTGCACCTAACACTCTAACATGTACCCCGAGTCTAAACACCCCTAACCTTACACTTATTAACCCCTAATCTGCCGCCCCCGCTATCGCTGACCCCTGCATATTTTTTTTAACCCCTAATCTGCCGCTCCGTAAACCGCCGCAACCTACGTTATCCCTATGTACCCCTAATCTGCTGCCCTAACATCGCGACCCCTATATTATATTTATTAACCCCTAATCTGCCCCCCTCAACGTCGCCGACACCTGCCTACACTTATTAACCCCTAATCTGCCGAGCGGACCTGAGCGCTACTATAATAAAGTTATTAACCCCTAATCCGCCTCACTAACCCTATCATAAATATTATTAACCCCTAATCTGCCCTCCCTAACATCGCCGACACCTAACTTCAATTATTAACCCCTAATCTGCCGACCGGACCTCACCGCTATTCTAATAAATGTATTAACCCCTAAAGCTAAGTCTAACCCTAACACTAACACCCCCCTAAATTAAATATAATTTACATCTAACGAAATAAATTAACTCTTATTAAATAAATGATTCCTATTTAAAGCTAAATACTTACCTGTAAAATAAATCCTAATATAGCTACAATATAAATTATAATTATATTATAGCTATTTTAGGATTAATATTTATTTTACAGGCAACTTTGTAATTATTTTAACCAGGTACAATAGCTATTAAATAGTTAAGAACTATTTAATAGTTACCTAGTTAAAATAATAACAAATTTACCTGTAAAATAAATCCTAACCTAAGTTAAAATTAAACCTAACACTACACTATCAATAAATTAATTAAATAAACTACCTACAATTACCTACAATTAACCTAACACTACACTATCAATAAATTAATTAAACACAATTCCTACAAATAAATACAATTAAATAAACTAGCTAAAGTACAAAAAATAAAAAAGAACTAAGTTACAAAAAATAAAAAAATATTTACAAACATAAGAAAAATATTACAACAATTTTAAACTAATTACACCTACTCTAAGCCCCCTAATAAAATAACAAAGACCCCCAAAATAAAAAATTCCCTACCCTATTCTAAATTAAAAAAGTTACAAGCTCTTTTACCTTACCAGCCCTGAACAGGGCCCTTTGCGGGGCATGCCCCAAGAATTTCAGCTCTTTTGCCTGTAAAAGAATAAATACAATACCCCCCCCCCCAACATTACAACCCACCACCCACATACCCCTAATCTAACCCAAACCCCCCTTAAATAAACCTAACACTAAGCCCCTGAAGATCTTCCTACCTTGTCTTCACCATCCAGGTTCACCGATCCGTCCTGAAGAGCTCCTCCGATGTCCTGATCCAAGCCCAAGCGGGGGGCTGAAGAGGTCCATGATCCGGTCAAAGTCTTCATCCAAGCGGGGCAGAAGAGGATCTTCCATCCGATTGAAGTCATCATCCAGGCGGCATCTTCTATGGTCTTCCATCCGGAGCGAAGCGGCAGGATCCTGAAGACCTCCAGCGCGGAACATCCATCCGGACCGACGACTGAACGACGAATGACTGTTCCTTTAAGGGACGTCATCCAAGATGGCGTCCCTCGAATTCCGATTGGCTGATAGGATTCTATCAGCCAATCGGAATTAAGGTAGGAATTTTCTGATTGGCTGATGGAATCAGCCAATCAGAATCAAGTTCAATCCGATTGGCTGATCCAATCAGCCAATCAGATTGAGCTCGCATTCTATTGGCTGTTCCGATCAGGTAATTGTAGGTAGTTTATTTAATTATTTTATTGATAGGGTAGTGTTAGGTTTAATTATATCTTAGGTTAGGATTTATTTTACAGGTAAATTTGTTATTATTTTAACTAGGTAACTATTAAATAGTTCTTAACTATTTAATAGCTATTGTACCTGGTTAAAATAATTACAAAGTTGCCTGTAAAATAAATATGAATCCTAAAATAGCTATAATATAATTATAATTTATATTGTAGCTATATTAGGATTTATTTTACAGGTAAGTATTTAGCTTTAAATAGGAATCATTTATTTAATAAGAGTTAATTTATTTCGTTAGATGTAAATTATATTTAAGTTAGGGGGGTGTTAGTGTTAGGGTTAGACTTAGCTTTAGGGGTTAATCCATTTATTAGAATAGCGGTGAGCTCCGGTCGGCAGATTAGGGGTTAATAATTGAAGGTAGGTGTCGGCGATGTTAGGGAGGGCAGATTAGGGGGTTAATAATATTTATGATAGGGTTAGTGAGGCGGGTTAGGGGTTAATAACTTTATTATAGTAGCGCTCAGGTCCGCTCAGCAGATTAGGGGTTAATAAGTGTAGGCAGGTGTCTGCGACGTTGAGGGGGGCAGATTAGGGGTTAATAAATATAATATAGGGGTCGGCGGTGTTAGGGGCAGCAGATTAGGGGTACATAGGGATAACGTAGGTGGCGGCGCTTTGCGGTCGGAAGATTAGGGGTTAATTATTTTAAGTAGCTGGCGGCGACGTTGTGGGGGGCAGGTTAGGGGTTAATAAATGTAATACAGGCGTCGGCGGGGTTAGGGGCAGCAGATTAGGGGTACATAAGTATAACGTAGGTGGCGGTCGGCAGATTAGGGGTTAAAAAATTTTAATCGAGTGTCGGCGATGTGTTCCGATCAGCCAATAGAATGCGAGCTCAATCTGATTGGCTGATTGGATCAGCCAATCGGATTGAACTTGATTCTGATTGGCTGATTCCATCAGCCAATCAGAAAATTCCTACCTTAATTCCGATTGGCTGATAGAATCCTATCAGCCAATCGGAATTCGAGGGACGCCATCTTGGATGACGTCCCTTAAAGGAACAGTCATTCGTCGTTCAGTCGTCGGTCCGGATGGATGTTCCGCGCTGGAGGTCTTCAGGATCCTGCCGCTTCGCTCCGGATGGAAGACCATAAAAGATGCCGCCTGGATGATGACTTCAATCGGATGGAAGATCCTCTTCTGCCCCGCTTGGATGAAGACTTTGACCGGATCATGGACCTCTTCAGCCCCCCGCTTGGGCTTGGATCAGGACATCGGAGGAGCTCTTCAGGACGGATCGGTGAACCTGGATGGTGAAGACAAGGTAGGAAGATCTTCAGGGGCTTAGTGTTAGGTTTATTTAAGGGGGGTTTGGGTTAGATTAGGGGTATGTGGTGGGTTGTAATGTTGGGGGGGGGTATTGTATTTATTCTTTTACAGGCAAAAGAGCAGAAATTCTTGGGGCATGCCCCGCAAAGGGCCCTGTTCAGGGCTGGTAAGGTAAAAGAGCTTGTAACTTTTTTAATTTAGAATAGGGTAGGGAATTTTTTATTTTGGGGGTCTTTGTTATTTTATTAGGGGGCTTAGAGTAGGTGTAATTAGTTTAAAATTGTTGTAATATTTTTCTTATGTTTGTAAATATTTTTTTATTTTTTGTAACTTAGTTCTTTTTTATACTTTAGCTAGTTTATTTAATTGTATTTATTTGTAGGAATTGTGTTTAATTAATTTATTGATAGTGTAGTTTTAGGTTAATTGTAGGTAATTGTAGGTAGTTTATTTAATTATTTTATTGATAGGGTAGTGTTAGGTTTAATTATATCTTAGGTTAGGATTTATTTTACAGGTAAATTTGTTATTATTTTAACTAGGTAACTATTAAATAGTTCTTAACTATTTAATAGCTATTGTACCTGGTTAAAATAATTACAAAGTTGCCTGTAAAATAAATATTAATCCTAAAATAGCTATAATATAATTATAATTTATATTGTAGCTATATTAGGATTTATTTTACAGGTAAGTATTTAGCTTTAAATAGGAATCATTTATTTAATAAGAGTTAATTTATTTCGTTAGATGTAAATTATATTTAAGTTAGGGGGGTGTTAGTGTTAGGGTTAGACTTAGCTTTAGGGGTTAATCCATTTATTAGAATAGCGGTGAGCTCCGGTCGGCAGATTAGGGGTTAATAATTGAAGGTAGGTGTCGGCGATGTTAGGGAGGGCAGATTAGGGGGTTAATAATATTTATGATAGGGTTAGTGAGGCGGGTTAGGGGTTAATAACTTTATTATAGTAGCGCTCAGGTCCGCTCGGCAGATTAGGGGTTAATAAGTGTAGGCAGGTGTTGGCGACGTTGAGGGGGGCAGATTAGGGGTTAATAAATATAATATAGGGGTCGGCGGTGTTAGGGGCAGCAGATTAGGGGTACATAGGGATAACGTAGGTGGCGGCGCTTTGCGGTCGGAAGATTAGGGGTTAATTATTTTAAGTAGCTGGCGGCGACGTTGTGGGGGGCAGGTTAGGGGTTAATAAATGTAATACAGGGGTCGGCGGGGTTAGGGGCAGCAGATTAGGGGTACATAAGTATAACGTAGGTGGCGGTCGGCAGATTAGGGGTTAAAAATTTTTAATTGAGTGTCGGCGATGTGGGGGGAGCTCGGTTTAGGGGTACATAGGTAGTTTATGGGTGTTAGTGTACTTTAGGGTACAGTAGTTAAGAGCTTTATGAACCGGCGTTAGCCAGAAAGCTCTTAACTCCTGCTATTTTCAGGCGGCTGGAGTTTTGTCGTTAGAGCTCTAACGCTCACTTCAGAAACGACTCTAAATACCGGCGTTAGAAAGATCCCATTGAAAAGATAGGATACGCAAATGGCGTAGGGGGATCTGCGGTATGGAAAAGTCGCGGCTGAAAAGTGAGCGTTAGACCCTTTAATCACTGACTCCAAATACCAGCGGGCGGCCAAAACCAGCGTTAGGAGCCTCTAACGCTGGTTTTGACGGCTACCGCCGAACTCCAAATCTAGGCCATAACGTTTTATTTGATGATTCAGATAGAGAATACAATTATAAAACAACTTTCCCATTTACTTTAACCCTTTGAGTGTAAGCACTTCCCCACCTGGGTGCTAAGCACATTTGAGAGTTCTTTCATTTTTAATTTTTTTAAATATTTTTTTCCCCTTTTCAGATCCCCAAGACTTATACCATTGGTAAGGTTAGGTGATTACCTTTCCAACGGTGGGGGTCTGTAGCTGCTTAGATGCTTGAGATACAGGATTCTAAGCAGCATGCCCCCTTTCCCTATATTGTGCATTGTCTTTTTTTTTTTAATAAAGTTGCGCGGTGATGTCATCACGTCATTGCGCGCAATGTCACCACGCAAAACGTGAAGCCCTGGCGATGCCTGTCATTAAACAGACCCGATCGCCGGGGTAGGAGCCCCCAGATCTCCCTCAAGGTGGGAGAGTGCTAGCGACGGCTCTGAGCCGTCGTTAGCACCTGAGTGGGAAACTCTGGGACGGCTCAGAGCCGTCGTTAGCACTCAAGGCGTTAATTATCAAATTTGCTTCATTCTCTTGGTATCCTTTGTTGAACGAACAGTAACGCACTAACTGAAAATATTGGGTAAGCCGATGAAGAGGCATATGTGTGCAGCCACCAATCAGTAGTGCCAAGTGTACCTAGATATGCCCTTTTTGAATTTACTGTCTCTAACATTTTTAAAAACAGATTAACATCCTTTTTACTACATTTATTTTTCAATAGCCAAACTCCACCCACCATTTGCCTTATTTGGATTAGACAACAAAGCTAGTCACTGTCATAAAGTTAGTATGAAATGCATTGTTTTGCCATTGGTAGCTGATCTAGCCAATTAGGGACATATATGTAGCAGGGTTAACCTTGATACACCAGTAGGGTAAAGTTTAAGTTCTGGGAAATAGAAACCGTTCAATTGTCAAACCTAAATTTCATGTAAATGTGGTAAAATAAATAACTGATGTGTATTGCAAAGTTGTTTTATTAAGCCTTACTATGCATTTCAAGGAGCTTACTGCCCCTTTAACGTGGATATATATCCTGTTTGCAGCAAGATCACTGGAAAATACATTACTACAGCTTAGCAAGACCAACACTCACGAGATTTCATCTGCCTCATTTTGGTCACCAACATCAGTCACAACAATACAGTATTCTATAATCCTTGGTGGGGACCTTGCAGTGAAAATTTGCAAAATCACAGCTCATCATCATGAGGATATATATTTCTATATTACAGTTAGAAAGCTGCAAGGGTTTGTCAATAGATCTCTAGTGCAGTGTTTTTCAACCAGTCTGCCGTGGCACACTAGTGTGCCGTGAGAGATCCTCAGGTGTGCCACGGCAGACTGACAACAGTGTGACATATTTTTTAAACTTTGCTTGTTTTTTACTCCCAGTGCAAGGGTAGTTTGTAGGAGGCATGGCAGAACAGCACAATACATACAGTATGTGTATATATATATATATATATGCTGTTTTAGGCTACAATGTGTGATTTTTTTAAAATTTTGGGATGGTGGTGTGCCACAGGATTTTTTTATGTAAAAAAGTGTGCCACGGCAAAAAAAAGGTTAAAAATCACTGCTCTGGGGGGCGGAGCCAGCTATAGAGGAGACAAGACGTGCATCTCATGAGCTCCTGTAAAAATAATTAATATTTAGCTTAATGGAGAATACAATTTATACCTCCTAACTAATTTCATGACCTGCATTCATAAAAAGGAAAAGCAAGCTTTTTTTTTTTTTCCCAAAGGAGTAAAGAGAGAAGAGACTATTGAAGCATTAGCGGTCTACTATAATAACTGCTGAGGACTACTCCGTTTGGTTAGACCACGAGGCAGAGGTGACTACCTGACTCACAGCTATACTGTACTTCACACAGATCTCTTTCTTGCTTATTTAATTATGGCAGATTTCTGTGATCTAGCGCTTGCGTGTTTAGCAAAATTTGAGGAGAGGATGGATCGTTGTTTTCATGATCGCCTGTCTACAATCAGAGATCAGTCTGGAGTGGAGGTCAGCTTGATATCTAAAATGGCGGCTGACATGAATAGCACTGAGCACCCCCAGTTTAATCCCACGGCACCAACCTCTGAGCCTAAAGCATTACAGTCTCACATGGAGTCCCCTCCACAGGAAACCTATCTGAGTGCAGTTGCGGAGATCGGGTATGACGGCTCGGATTGGGCTTCAGCTATCATGGAATCCGTTACTGATGTCGGCGGCAATACATCCCTAGCAGAGATGGGTAATATCACAGAAATATTTAACACCCTCTACAGATTCAGTGTTAGTGGTGTTTATATAGGGAGCAACCTGGTTGAGAGGCGACATACTATTAATGAACATGGGAAAAGAAAACAAAAAGAAAACACTTCATATGCTATAAGAATGCTGCTCAATTATTTCGAGTAAGAAGCAGAAGCTGCTGTGAGATCCCGGACTCAGATAACATTTAGAATGGTCTTTTATAAATGCGTGCTGACTTTGCCTTATATTGTTCCACATGACATGTTATGTCTCATGCTCTCATGTACCATTTGCCACTATGCACAGTGAATGTAAGGTTTTGCAGAACGTGTTTTATGTATATCTAGTATAGCTCTTGTTGAATCTTTTCTTTTGTTGGTTCTTTTAATATGCCTAGTTTTCCACTCATAACATTTCTTACCCATAGCATTACATAAGACTACTTGTAACCCTACATAGCACATCTCATTGTAATCCCCTTTATTTTATTAAAGCATATTCCCTTCCACACTCTGATCCACAACAGACATATACACTCCCACACATTTCCCTCTGGAAGCCTTTTGCTTTCAGGATAGATAAGTGTACGTGTATCTCAGCGCCAACTAGACCTTGTGTGCCCGGAGTGGTGGTACCTAGCTGCCACCTAAAATGGATTAAGTGAAAATAGTGTATCCAGGCACCAGCAATGGAGGCTAAGGTTAAAGTTATCAATATTTATTCAGGACAATAGTAGTAAAATAATTTAAAACAATAATATGAGTTTTAAAATCTAGAAGAAAAGCATGGATCCACGCTAAAAATTAATAAAAACAATAATCTATAATCTTAAACTGTATGCGGGGTATTTATAAAAATATGCAAGTTTCAACAATAATGTTTTTAGACAATTTGATGTGATGGTGTGTGTGAGAGCTTCCGCTCCACACTATGAGTGTAGTATAAGTCCAAGTGGTGATGGGTGTACTAAAAAATAAAGAAATCAGTCCTGTGAAAAAATAAAACTATCAATCCTGTGAAAAATACAATCCTGTGAAGAAATAATAATATAAAAGTCAATCCTGTTGGAAACAAAGTTTCACTCCTGTGCGAGAAAAATCACTTCTGTGTGGGAGATGTCCAAAACAAACGTGATGTATGTTGCAAGTCAAAAGATTTAAAAAAGAAAAAATAGGAAAAAATATGTGAAGACAAATAAGAAAAAAGTGCTCTTTGGAGACTAAGCTCCAAGCAAAAATTGAGACAGTACACTAGGAATAACAAACAAATGCTGCCAAACGAAAAAAACCTGTGGAGAAAAAATAAATACAATGTGTAAAAAATTTTTCAAATATACCCTCCTAGTGGAATAGAGCTTACCAGGTCTACGCGTTTCGGCCTTTCCTAGGCCTTTATCAAGACTCATACACTCCCACACATTTCCCTCTGGAAGCCTTTTGCTTTCAGGATAGACACTTTGCTTTGGGGTAAAATACTACACTGTTTTTATTGTAACTTGGAAGCATTTAATTTATTTTGCAGGACTCTGATTATTCCCACCTATCTACCAGTTAACTCACTCACACACTTTATGAAAGCTGGGGAACTACCGCCTATCAGTTACATGGTGAATTTGAGAACTCCTGTTATGGCTCTTTCTATTTCAATGCTTATATCCACTGTGAGTTAGATGTCCACTCTGTTAGTTTAGGGTTATTCATCTCTATCATTTATTAATAGCATTTAACTCTGTACAGTATGTGGTGGGGAGAGGTATCATTCAGTTGTTACTGTCATTGCCTGTGAAATTTACATAAGTTGGAGCTTCTACACTGCTAGAGTTAGCTTCTAAATTTAATGATACAGCTCTGTTATTTTTGATACAGTATATATGTTTAGTGATATGTAACAGTACCTCAATCTATTGTAGATTATTACCCTAACCAGTATTTTTACTTGCCTACTATACCTTAGGGAACATCCCTGTATCCCCTGTTTTATTACCATAGTCACGACTCTATGTTATACTTTTGTAGACGCATAAAGAGCAGTGATTGCTTTGTTAATCTACATTAGTTATTGCCCTGACTAGTTTTTCTTAATCTAGTAACCCATTGAAAAGTTCTGGGCTAAATACTAAATAATCTGTTTATCTCTCCAGTGACACCTACCACCTGAAATACCCACTCATGTATTCTCAATTTACACACCTGGGTACAATATACCCCAATGCTAACTTATATTCGCCTCTAGATAATACAGAACAATATCAGATGTCAATGTTTTGCTATGACCCATCTCCACTGCTTTGTTTCCCCTTCAGGAGTATATAGTTTTACTATTATGGGTTTTCATTATTTGGAAGGGACCATATGATTTGCATTTGCAGCTGTAGTTCATTAGGATCAGCTAAGTTGAGGGCCCATAATTTAGTTTATTTAAACTGTTTTGCACACCTTGTTCACCCGTTTACTACCAAGATATGTAGGTAGGACTCTTATAAATCCCTCAGGTATTAACTGTTAATTACCTGTTTCCTTTATTTCTATATACTCTTCAACTGAGGTTGCCATCATATATTTTCTAGACTTCTCCTCGTTGTTGAGATCATGAGCAACTAAGTACTTTGAGTTGATAATCAGTAACTAAGCAACCTTATATTCATGGATCCGATATGTGAGTCTATTTACTAGTTTCATAAGTACTATTAGTATGTCAGCTATATTGGTTAGTTATCTTATATACATGTTTCAAAGTTGATGGCTTGTTTTGCTTGCTATGTAATGTGGAGTCCTGAATATTTAGTAATATTAGCTAGTTTAATTAGCCTCACGAAGGTACGACTTGTATATTCTAGCTGAGAAATTATACATATTGCCTCCTAGCAGACATCTGTAACTGACAAGCATTGTCTCTATATTGAAGGGTACTGCTAATCCATGATATTTTCAGTGGGACCTCAATGTTTATACCCTTAATTTCTATACTCAGCAGCTCTGAGGCCCAAGAGTTGCTACTAATTTGACAGCTTAACTGGCTCCCCTCCCCCCCCTTTAACTCACTTCGAGCGGCTATTGCCCTCTGCCTTCCTCAAAACCCATAAAGCTAACCCCCGCCATGCCTCAATACTTTTCCAATAAACAGTCTCATATATGTTTTCCTAATGCAACGCGGGGTTCTTCTTTAATTTTCATTCTATACAAAAATACGAAACTGAAGTCTCAGTTTAGACAGTCCAAATTCCTTGCTTATATTTCAAATACGGGAGCTTGAAGGGTTTCTTTCATTTATTTTTTCTGCCTAGTCGACCGTACTGCTCCTCCATATCTACAGCCAAGTTGGGTTCCATCACTCTGCTCATTCATCTCTTTTTTTTTACACTCATAACTACATAGTAGGTTGGAATAATGTATGTTGGTTGACTTGGCGAAAGTACTGTAATAGCATTGTATGCCTTTGATTTGTCATTGTATTTGGATGTATCTCCTTTGTTATATTGGTTTATGACTTCAATAAAAAAATATATATTAAAAAAAAAAAAAAAAAATCACTGCTCTAGTGTTATATGCTGGTGCTGAAACTGAATTGCACAGATAACTCAGAGGCGGAACTACCATTGGTGCAGCAAGTGCAGTTGCACCAGGGCTTAAGTGCTGGGGGGGGAGCTTTTATTGGTGCAGGTTGCACGTCTGTCCATTATCCAAATCATTATACAGAGCAGCATATATATATAAAAAAAAGTAAAGTCATCTGGACTTTCCTTTGGTTTTTTGCTATCGTTACTTCTAAGGGATTACGAGGAATCCCTTTACCACCGGAGTATTTCCTTACCTATTGCCTCAATATCAAGCTCCATGACACCTGTTAAACCAATATTTGCAGCAGCACAATGTAAATTGCTTTAATCTGCATTTGGGTTTTTGATACAGGTGGTCTTTGTCTAATTTATCAAGGCATGCATTATAATTCCCATGAACATTTCTTCTTTTCTCAGCATAAATATTATTACTATTACGTACTACTGCAGCATATATGTTATTGCAACTACGTACTCCTGCAGCATATTTATTATTGCTATTACATACTCCTGCAGCATATTTATTATTGCTATTAAGTACTACTGCAGCATATATCTTATTGATATTAAATACTACTGCAGGATATATCTTATTGCTATTATGTACTACTGAGTTACCTTGGGGGGGGGACACAAACATTTTTTGCACCAGGGCCCTGTATTGAGTAGGTCCGTTACTAAGATAAATAGACTTAAAGTGAATGTAAAGTTTTTTTTGTTTTTTTTTTAAATGTTTTATTGAGGTCGAAAATTACAGGTAACATCAAGGAAATGCTTATACATCCAGATCGAAACCATATCGTAGTGCGTAGTATAACCTTAATTTCAGTATACAAATACACATACATCTAGATAACATTGAAGGGACAATCGACCTCAGTTTTTTTCCAATAAAACAAAGCTCAGAACAGTAATGAAAAACCGGTAGGTTAGAGAATAGAGCATTTGTATGTCATATGTAAATCGTCTGAGGGGGTGACCCATGATAGAGAAAGAAAGAGTCAATAGCGCATAGGAAGCAAAGGAGGGAGGGCAGGGAGAAGAGGGGGAGGGGAAAGGTAGGTCAGATAGGGGGAAAGAGAGAAGAAAAAAAAGGGGGTAAAATAATAGGGAGGGGGCAGAAAAAAAAAGGTATTATCACAATAGTATGTTGAGGCTTTGTATTAGTCATGTATTCGCCCATTGCCCTCACTGGCATCCCTCAGAGTTTTATTGAATTGTGTCCAAGTGTCCCAGATTTGAAAATGCAAGGTTACCTTGTTTAGCTGAATAAAGATAGGGCTTTCCATGTGTTCAAAGTACTTCATAATTTTACCTACGTCGCCCCAGCTTGGAATTGACTGTTTCCATAGTCTAGCAATAGCCAACTTGGCTGCCGAGAACAAGTATATGCTCAGATAGTCTATGGGAGTGGAGGTCATCTTAATATCTAAATGAAATAGAATAGTTTGTGGGGAGGTATTAATCGAGGTGTCTAGGGAGTTGCATTTATTAGAAACCTCAGTCCAAAAAGGTCGCAATGTCGGGCATTCCCACCAAATGTGAGCCGACGATCCCACCAAACCACATCCTCTCCAACACAGTGGGGAGTTTAAGTGGGAGATTTTAAAAAGCCTAAGCGGCGTGAGGTGCCATTGGGTGCATACCTTAACGTATAACTCTAGCAAGGTTACACAATGGAGCGCTTGTTTGGTTTGCGTGACTGCCTTGGACCAGGCAGCTTGAATAAAATTGCAAGTCTCTTTCCCAAGCCAGAATATAGGCCGACTTATAAAAGATGGGGGAATTCAGCAGGTCTCTATACGAGGTTGAAAGCGCCCGTGGAGTCTTTAGGGTGCAAGCCCATCTCTTCTCCCACTCAGTTGGTTCTCGCAGTAGTCTATCAAGAAATCCTCACGATTTTAATAAACTGCGTAATCTCCAAAATTCGAATTGAAGAAGAGGTGGTGGGTTGTAAGTTGACCAGAATTGGGAGGTAGCAATGAATCTCCCTCTGGGAAACAGATCGGCTATGCAATTTATGTCTCGCTCTCGCCAAAGTTGCGGGTATGAGTCTCTGAGGGCTGCCAGGAGCCCAGACAGGGAGTGAATGGGAGAGGGATGTGGGGTAATTTGCTGCAGTGAGTGCAGCTTATCCCAAAACCGGAGAGCATGTAGAATGATGGCGTTGTGGATCGCATAGGAGGATCTAACGTGTTTGGGGAGCCAAATAAGGTCTGAGAGGCAGAGTGGATAAGGTAAAGAAGCTTGCTCAATAGCTTGCCACTTATTAAGCCCCATAGAGACCTTCCATGAAAGGATATGTGCAAGCCTTGAGGCCTCATGATAGGTTGCAATGCTAGGGGCGCCTGCACCCCCATTACATAGTGGTTGTTGTATTATCCGAGTGGCCACTCTGGGATGCTTATTTCTCCAGATATACTTGTTGCAAACTTGTTGAAATTTGCCTATGAGTGATTTGGGAATTGGAATGGGAAGAGAGTGGAAGAGGTAAGTGAGCTTGGGGAGTAGCTTTATTTTAAATGCTGCCACACGCCCCAGCCAGGAAATACATTGGACACTCCATGCATCCGCGCTTTTTTGAAACTGTTGCAATAGAGAGTAAAAGTTAGACTCAGTAATGGTAGATATGTTACACAAGAGATACACTCCAAGATGTTTAATTCTATTCTGGGACCAGTTGAATGGGTATGTTCCTTTGAGAGTCTCTAGCTCTTTGTCTGGCATATTAATAGTGTATGCATCCGTCTTGCTAAGATTTAGCTTATAGTAGCTGATTTGGCCAAAGTCATTCAGCAGTCGAAAAAGGGCAGGAAGAGACCGAGTGGGACCCTCAAGAAGAATAGTAAGGTCGTCTGCAAACAGTGCAGTCTTTTGTAGAGTTCCTGCAATCTCAACTCCTCGTATGTGAATGTAAAGTTTAATGAATGAGTGAACGGTATCTACAAATACTCTTAAAAAAGGGTACTTTCATTCATTAAACCTTATATTGAAGCTTCTTTTTTAAAAATACTTACCTTTTCTTTATGGAAAGCCGACCGGCGATCCTCCGCCCGCAGTTTCTGCTGTAGTTAGCACATCAATGACTAATCTGGCTCGTGGGGCAACGCAACGATTGAAGGAAGCTGGATTAGTTATCACTGTGCATACTACAGCAGAAGCTGCGGGCGGAGGATCGCCGGTCTGCTTTCCATAAAAAAATGGTATTTTAAAAAAGAAGCTTCAATGTAAAGTTTAATGAATGAAAGTGCCCATGTTTTTAAAGAGTATTTTTAGATACCGGGCACTTATTCAATAAACTTTACATTCACTTTATGAAGCAGCTTTTTTGGGCTATATGGAGCCGTTGCCACATATTTAAACTGCTTCTTTTTCCTCTCTGCCCCCTCTGAGATGGCAAGATCACTCACCCTGACACTCGCTCGTTTGGGGTGATTGACATTCGCTGCTCTAGCGTGATTCGTTTCACTGGACTAGGGGGCGGCGTTACACAAGAAACCTTGCAAACCTGTCCGCCTGCAGGGATAGAAAATGATTCCCTTAAAGTGCAAAGCAGATATACAACTAGACATGAAAAGATCAGGGTATTCTTAGAAAATCTTTATTTGTTTTTAACACCTGTACAGAGCTGTGAAATGTGTTGGTGCAAATAAATCACAATCATAATAATAATAATAATAATAATAATCTTCTAAAAAAAATTTAATATATTATTTTAGTATAGGCTTCACTTAACGGGACAGTCAACACCAAAATTGTTATTATTTAAAAAGATAGATAATGACTTTACTACCCATTTTTCAGCTTTGCACAACCAACATTGTTAGATTAATATACTTTATAACATTTAAACCTATAAATGTTTGCCTGATCCTAAGCCACTACAAACAACCTATTATCACATGCTTTTGTATTTGCTTTTCACAACAGGATACTGCTAGTTCATATGAGCCATATAGATAACATTGTGCTCACGTCCGTGAAGTTGTGCACAACACAGCACTAATTGGCTAAAATGCAAGTCAATAGGTAATAAAAAGTCATGTGATCAGGGGGGGTATAAGAAGAGGCTTAGATACAAGGTAATCAGAGGTTAAAAGTATATTAATATAACAGTGTTAGTTATGCAAAACTGGGGAATGGGTAATAAAGGGAATAGCTATCTTTTTAAACAATAACAATTTTGGAGTTGACTGTCCATTAACAGGTATTACCTATTCTACACAATTTGTTTTTCAATTATAGTATTTGTATTTGGCATTGGCTCATACAAACCAGCAAAGCCCATCTACTATGGCAGAATCCAAGGGTGCCAGCGTCTCTCCTTTTCTCCCAATACCTATTTTTACTTGCCTGATGGGGATACCTGCCCAGATGTTTTAATTGCCTAAATAGATCTATGGCTCTTACTTTTCCTTTCAAATATATGTCCCAACCTATGACCTTCTTTCATGTCATTCCAGTTGCTAGGATTTTTTGCCATATCTTTTTTTGCCTTAAAGGGATAAGAAGGTCAAAATTAAACGTGCACGAATCAGACAGAGCATGCAATTTTAAAACACTTTTAAATTCACTTATATTTTCAAATTTGCTATGTCCTTTTGTATCTCTTGTTGAAAAAGAATACTCACATATCCTACACTAGTGGAAGATAGTTGCCGATTGGTGCTTGCACACATTTGTCTCTTGTAATTGGCTAACTAGATGTGTTCAGCTAGCTGCCAATATTTGAATGATGTTCCTTCAGCAAAGGATAACAAGAGAATGAAGCAAATGTGATAATAAAAGTAAATTGGAAAGTTGTTTAAAATGTTATGTTCTGTCCAATTCATGAAAGAAAATTTTGGATTTTCCTGTCCCTTTAACTATTGAAAGTTCCAAAGAGACATGGAAATCAAAATAAAGTTTTCACGATTCACATAGAGCCTCCACATTTTAAGAAAATTAATGTTCTGTTTACTTATATTAAATATAGTACCCTTTGCTGAAAAGCATACCTAGGTAGGCTCAGGGAGCTAGCTGGTGATTGGTGGCTACACACATTTCCCCTTGTCATTGGCTCAACAGATTTGTTGTTGAGACTTAATGTGTTTAACCCCTTCGCAGGGGTTGAAACCAATCACATGCAAACAAAGGTACAATAATAAAATTGTCTTATACTTTAGAGCATTTGCTATTTTGTACTTTCATGCACCTTTAATACACCCCCTTCCACATTAATCCATACTTTTATGTTTGCTTGTGTCCTTTATCTTGTTCTTTATCATAGCAAAAATTTGAAAATACAGTAGCCTAAGGGCAGCATATAGCTGTCATGTCAAACATGTAGCATTAGGACCTAAATGTGACCCCATGCCCCTAAAAATGTGCCCCCTGGCTCTAGTTTCACTTTTGCTAAAATGCAGCTCATGCTTTCCCTTCACACTAGAGGGCTACACATTTTATCTTTTCTTATTGCCCAGAGGCCATTGGCCAATCTCAGTGGCAGATAATATATATGCAGTCTGATGATTTCATATACAAACATTCTTAAACCAGTAATCAATGGCTGTATGTGGAACTGAGATAAACCTAAAACTAATGTGAGATAACTTGTGTAAACTACTGGGGAATACTCAATAGTTCAGCCAAACCCTTAGTTTCCAGACTGCTGTATAGATTTAGAAGTTACTTACAGCAGGATTGAGACCACTCCTAAATTGCTCATTAATCCTATACATTATTTAATATGAAGAGCAGTGGGATGATATCTGTACTGGAAATACAACAAGCTGAACTGCAGTAATTCAAATACTTGTTGCATTCTAAATAACCATCATAGCTGTATTAAAAGGACATTCTAGTCATTGTATTATATACAGGTACAAAATGTCAAAATATGGAATTCCGATATCCAAACTGCCTGTGTCTTTGGTTTGATTTTTGTGTTCTAAAACGCAAATAATAGTCTATATTTATTTTAAACAAATATTACATTACTGTACTATCTGTCTGAAGATACTATGTATACAAAAGTATTACAAATTATATAAAACTACCTTTAGGTCACATGTATAAGCTGAATCATGGCATGTAAATATTGCCTAAAATATGACATGATATTGTCGTTTACACTTGGATCCATCCTCTCTCCAAACTGTCCTACTTTACAGATGTAAATATTCCAAAACCCAAACTATTCTGAAATCCAAAATGGTCTGGTCCCAAGGAGTTTGGATAAAAGGTTTTCTACCTGTAGTTATCACACAGAATACATATGGCTATTTATAGTCAAATATGCCCTTAAAAGTCTTGAGTATGTTTTTCTTTATTTTCTTTACTGTGGTTTGATTTGGATGGCAGTTAATGAGATCCTGCATTGATCAAACAATCACTGTGCAGAATGTGTATGTTCTCCAGATGTTTTATCTGTAACTTATTACAAATCAATGCTCACAGGGTGCCTGGTGTGGATGCATGTCCCCTCACTGATGCTCTATCCTCTAGTTGTGAGAAGCTTACACAGTAGATTGTTGTTCCCATGGCTATGGCAGCATATAAAGAAATACACCCCTGCAATAAAGGCATTATTTACACAACATAAAGTACCTATTGTAGTTGTATCCAAAACAGACTTTTTTTTTTACAACATAACCTAGCCAGGGATTTTCTCTGGCTACTTCCCACCTAGGAAATGAAATGAACGATTCTTTATATCTACTACTACACGTGCACTGTCCAAATTCAACATGCATTTGCTTTTTGCAAACTTGATTGTTGTATACTGCAGTGCATGAGCGTTTGCAATCAGTTCAAGAATAACAGAACACTCTCTTCCTAACATTACTCTAAGAACCGACGGGGTAGAATTAAGTTAATGGCTTTTAATTTCATAATGAGGGTAAAATAATATCTTTGATCATGTTAGGCAAAATCTGGCATTTCTTTTATAAAAATGTAAAGAACTGTCTATCATTGGAAGGGAATAAATGTTCTGGAAAAAGAACATAATGTTAACTCTAAATCAACCAGCTAATAGCATTTTGAACTGGCCCATGTCCTTGACAAACAGAACAAATTAGTATAAACATGAAATAAACTGAAGGCGTTTTTATATTGCAAGGATGCTGAACTGGCAGCTTGGGATATGGAAGTGATAACTAACTCTGATCTTTAATTAAAACAAAAATGAAAATGAATTTGGTTTAAACTTTTTTAAATAGGTTTATTGATTTATATTTTAAATATTTTTTTTAACACAGAGCATTGCAGCTAAATACCTGACAGAATCCCAGAACATAAGATAAGTTTTCTTAAAGGGAGCTGAAACATTGTTTCCCCAACAATTAAAGTCTGCACTACACACTTACCACAGACAAAGCATTTATTTTGAAACGTTACAGAAGGCAGGTTTTTTTTTTTGGTTTTTTTTTTAAACCCCACTGCATCATGTTTACATTTTTTGTACAGGTGCCCCAGTTCTGTAGCCTTTTTTTTTTTATTTTGTTGATGGCAGCAGGCGCAGCCAATCAGAATCTGTACCACTTGCCCCATTGTGTTCTTGTTTTGTATTAGAAACAAATCCCTATAAAGCACTGATTTTCAAACCTATCCTAAGGCCTCCCCAACGGTCCAGGTTGTCAGGATTACCTTGGATGAGAGCAGGTAAATAACCAGGTTTACTAATCAGCTGATTATTTCACCTGTGCTCTAGTTCAGATAACCACAAAATGTGGCCTGTTAGGGAGCCTGAGGACAGGTTTGAAAACCAGTGCTATAAAAAGGAATGGCAAGAAGGTGCCAGATCATGTGAACTATAAATGACACTAGAATAAGATCAGTAATGACTTTACTCACAAAGGTGGCAGCACAAATACATGCTCCATAGGGCAGACTGTATGGAGCATTGTGACATGCTAAAAGAACTAAACTGGCTGTCACTGGAATCCAGACGCATCCTCCATCTTTCCAGCCTTGTGTTTAAGAGCTTTTCTGGGAAGCTCCCACCCTACCTGAGCAGAATGCTCTCCCCGGCTATTCCCACCTCCCATAACCTCCGATCCAATACCAGCACATTATTTAGTTTGCCTCAATACAAAAAGAAAGAAGCTTGATCGTCCTTTTCCTACAGAGCACCACAATTATGGAACGACCTCCTGCACACTTTAAAGCCTTCCCCAAGTCTAAAATCCTTTAAGAGATCCCTCTCTATATATCTCAAAACAGAATGCACCTGTCATGGTTGATTATATATTTCCTACCTGTTCTATATTACATTTTGCATATATTGTGTATTATTGTTTTTGTACTTTTCAGGATTACCTTGGGTGAGAGCAGGTGAAATAACCATGTTTACCGACCTGCTGATTATTTCACCTGTGCTCTAGTTCAGATATCCCCAAAATCTGGCCTGTTAGGGAGGCCTGAGAACAGGTTTTAAATCTGTCTCATTAAATGTTTAACAGTTTCCTCCTCCTTTGCTGCTAGTGTCGATCAAACCTGTTTAATGGACCTTACAATCCTATGGTGGAACAGTGCTAAACCTTGAGAAAAAAACAAACAAACAAAAAAAAAACACTAATTAAATTGCTTGTTAAACTCAAAAGTATATTCCTAATAACGTTTAATTATATGTTTAGAAAAGAAAACTTGTAATGTACTTTATTTTGCCTACTTTTTTTGTAACTAAATTATTTGTGTGTGTGGGGGGGGGTTCACTTACCTCACAAAGCCTGAAGCGGATCCTTTAACATCCATAACTCTGTCCTTGCAACATTCTATGCAGTGATTGTTTAATCAGTGCAGGCACATATTTATATCTGTCCCTGACTGAAAAGCTTCTTGAAAGTGTATGTTCCTTGAGTGCAAAAGATCTAAAATTTTGAAGCAAAATTACAGTTATAAATCCTTTACAACATTTATATTTATTACAAGCCTGTGCTTAAAAGGGACAGGAAACCCTGACATTTTCTTTCATAATTTGGATAGAATATACAATGTCAAACAACTTTCCAAATTATTTCTATTATCAAATTTGCTTCATTATCTTGTTATCCTTTGCTGAAGGAACAGCATTACACTACTGGCAGCTTGCTGAACACATCTAGTTAGCCAATCACAAGAGACAAATGTGTGCAGGCACCAATCATCTGCTAGCTCCCACTAGTGTAGGATATGTGCATATTCATTTTCAACAAGGGAAACCAAGAGAACAAAGCACATTTGAAAATAGAAGTAAATTTAAAAGGGTCTTAAAATTGCATACTCTATCCGAATCATGTAAGTTTAATTTTGACTTTCCTATATACTATGAACGTACAAGCTACCTCAAGCCTTAGGTCTCTGCACCCTCAACCTGTAGACAGCATGCTCTTAAGAGTAGGGACCTCCTCTTCCTGTACTAACTTGTTTTGTTTAGTCTGAAATCTTTGTTATTGTAAACTAGAGTTGCCACCCAACCAGTATTTTACCAATTTGGCCAGTATTTTTAAGATTTAGGTCAAAATTGAAAAGATTAACCCATTTACTACCGGGACTTTCAGAGAAGAACTTGCCCAAAATACCGTAGAATTTTTAGCATTTTTGCTATCACTCAATTTAAACAGAAAGAGAGCCTTTTTTATTATTAAAACTTGTCAAAACTATGTATTTTTTAAGTAGACAACCCAAGGTATTGATTTAGGCCCATTTTGGTATATAATGTAATCAAATAAAATGTTGTTTTGTTAACTTTGGGTTTCTCACTGAAATTATTTACATACTGCTTGTGCAATCATGACACAAATGGTTGTAAAAGCTTCTCTGGGATCCCCTTTGTTTAGAAATAGCAGGCATACATGGCTTTGCTATTGCCTTTTTGCAATTAGGATGCTAATAGCAGCTGCACACCACACATCTGAAATTCCCGGCAATGAAGGGAATATCAGGAAGCTTGTAGGGTTGATTTTAGCATTAAAGATTATCCTCCCACCTAACACTTCCCACCTCCTGATACCTCCCAAACAGCTTCCTTCCCCCCACTGGTCACCCCCATCTTAGATACTGGCATACAGTCTACCAATATGAAAATTTAAGTTGATTTTTTTTAATTCTTAAATGTTTATTTTTTTAAGGTTTTTTATTTCTGTAGTGTA